>NW_001858357.1:0-946 GCF_000209125.1 Entamoeba dispar SAW760
GATATACTAGAAGTATATAGTATACAGCCTTATGTATATAATTTATTGCTATAAGAATATAAACGTATAACACATTAATAGATTAATAGATTAATAGATTAATACATAGCATAAATAAGTGTAAAGACTATAAGGTATAAAGAATGGTATAATATATACACATGATAAAATAGGTAGTAGTACATAAAAGGAATATAGTCATATAGTCATATAAACATATAATATTAATAAATACATATAATAATATATTAATATATTAATATAATAATATAGTCATATAATAATATAATAATAATATAAGATACTCTAATATACTAGAACATAGTTGAAACATATAAAAGTGCATTTGCCGGGACTCGAACCCGGATCTCCACCTTGGAAGGGTGGAATTCTGCCCTTAGACCACAAATGCTTACAATATAACATAAAGTAAAATAGAATATAGAGACCACAATAGGTTAGAATATAACATAAAGTACAATACAATATAACATAAACTAGAATATAGAGACGTCAAAACCTTAGAATATAACATAAAGTACAATATAGTCTACTTTACTTATCAACTTATTATACCGATATACTAGAAGTATATAGTATACAGCCTTATGTATATAATTTATTGCTATAAGAATATAAACGTATAACACATTAATAGATTAATAGATTAATAGATTAATACATAGCATAAATAAGTGTAAAGACTATAAGGTATAAAGAATGGTATAATATATACACATGATAAAATAGGTAGTAGTACATAAAAGGAATATAGTCATATAGTCATATAACATATAATATTAATAAATACATATAATAATATATTAATATATTAATATAATAATATAGTCATATAATAATATAATAATAATATAAGATACTCTAATATACTAGAACATAGTTGAAACATATAAAAGTGCATTTGCCGGGACTCGAACCCGGATCT
>NW_001858356.1:0-907 GCF_000209125.1 Entamoeba dispar SAW760
ATGGGAACGGGTGTATCCTACTTGATATGAACCTACCGTTATCCTACTTACTTATGACTATGACTATCATATATTTTCTTATATTATTATATTATTATATGACTATGTACTTTTATTATTATTCCTAGTCTGTTTATTTTATATCTTATCTCTCTTATGTCTTTTATATATCATATCTATATCTATATCTATATCATATCTATATCATTTATATAACTTATATCATTTATATAACTTATATCATTTATATAACTTATAACATTTATATAACTTATAACATTTATATAACTTATATATCCCTTTTTTTATCTTCCCAGTATTTTATGAATGTTATAGGGCTTGTGGCGCAATGGAAACGCATCAGACTACGAATCTGGGGATTGCAGGTTCGATCCCTGCCAAGCTCGTCTTTTTATTGACTAGATTACTTTACTTTAATCCCTTTCAACTTCTATAACCTTTATATTCTATTATATATATATTTCTTTATTTATATATATATATATATTTCTTTATTTATTTATTTATATATATCTTTATTTATATATCTATGTATGTATTTATTTCTATATTCCTTTATTTCTATATTTCTATATTTCTATATTCCTTTATTCCTTTATTCCTTTATTTAAAAAAAAACTCTCTATATAAAAACAAAAAGGTAGATTACCTGACGTTCCCATCTGTGTGAACATAATGGTACTGATCAGGCTCTAAGCATCTTTACTTCCGTGTTCGGATGGGAACGGGTGTATCCTACTTGATATGAACCTACCGTTATCCTACTTACTTATGACTATGACTATCATATATTTTCTTATATTATTATATTATTATATGACTATGTACTTTTATTATTATTCCTAGTCTGTTTATTTTATATCTTATCTTTCTTATGTCTTTTATA
>NW_001858355.1:0-964 GCF_000209125.1 Entamoeba dispar SAW760
CGGATGCATTCTTTTTATACACTTCACTTATATGTTTCTTTATATATTATTATATTATATATATCTATATTCTTATTTCTATTATTATTATTATTATGTTTATTATTATTATGTTCTTTATTATGTTTATTATGTTTATTATGTTTATTATGTTTATTATACTTATACACTTCTTATTCTACTTCTTACTATATTATCTTTACTTCTATTATATATGTATCTTAGTATTTATACTACTTATACTATCTTTCTTATCTATACAACTTATACAACTTATACAACTTATACAACTTATACACCCTTATGTATATGTACACCTTATTATGTATTTTATTCCTTTTTATTATTATTACTATTCCTATTCATTTTCTTACTCTTTTCCCTTTCTATAACGAAGCATTCGTGCCCGAGTGGTCTAAGGGGGCCGTCTCAAGAACGGCTATCGCAAGATGCGTGGGTTCGAACCCCACCGGATGCATTCTTTTAACTGTATCTTATATATATTGTCTTATTCTTATATATACTTTTAACTTTTTATTATCTATATATCTATTTCTCTATATATCTATTCCTTTCCTATATCTCTCATTTCTTATATCTCTATTATTACCTTAGGGGATGTAGCTCAATTGGTAGAGCTTTCGCTTCGCATGCGAAGGGCAAGGGGATCGATACCCCTCATCTCCATTATTATGTATCTATTTATCTATTTATCTATTCTATATATATTATTATTATTATGTTTATTATTATTATGTTTTTTATTATGTTTATTATTATTATGTTATTTATGTTTATTATATTCTTATATGTTTATATGTTCTTATTATTATGTATATTTCTATACCTTTATCTATTTTTATATCTATTCTATATGATTATATGACTATACTATGTTCTTGTCTTCTATACTTATACTACCTACACTTTTAACTATTAACTTATTACCTTATTAACTTATTCC
>NW_001858354.1:0-802 GCF_000209125.1 Entamoeba dispar SAW760
ATAACTTATATCATTTATATAACTTATATCATTTATATAACTTATAACATTTATATAACTTATAACATTTATATAACTTATATATCCCTTTTTTTATCTTCCCAGTATTTTATGAATGTTATAGGGCTTGTGGCGCAATGGAAACGCATCAGACTACGAATCTGGGGATTGCAGGTTCGATCCCTGCCAAGCTCGTCTTTTTATTGACTAGATTACTTTACTTTAATCCCTTTCAACTTCTATAACCTTTATATTCTATTATATATATATTTCTTTATTTATATATATATATATATTTCTTTATTTATTTATTTATATATATCTTTATTTATATATCTATGTATGTATTTATTTCTATATTCCTTTATTTCTATATTTCTATATTTCTATATTCCTTTATTCCTTTATTCCTTTATTTAAAAAAAAACTCTCTATATAAAAACAAAAAGGTAGATTACCTGACGTTCCCATCTGTGTGAACATAATGGTACTGATCAGGCTCTAACCATCTTTACTTCCGTGTTCGGATGGGAACGGGTGTATCCTACTTGATATGAACCTACCGTTATCCTACTTACTTATGACTATGACTATCATATATTTTCTTATATTATTATATTATTATATGACTATGTACTTTTATTATTATTCCTAGTCTGTTTATTTTATATCTTATCTTTCTTATGTCTTTTATATATCATATCTATATCTATATCTATATCATATCTATATCATTTATATAACTTATATCATTTATATAACTTATATCATTTATATAACTTATAACATTTATATAACTTAT
>NW_001858353.1:0-980 GCF_000209125.1 Entamoeba dispar SAW760
TTTTATACTTTTATACCTATAACCATTTATACCTTTATACCTTTATACCTTTATACCTTTATACTTTATACTATTTCCTCTTATACCACCTATTCTTATTATAAAAATACGCCCCCCGTGGGGCTCGAACCCACGACCGCGCGGTTAAGAGCCGCGCGCTCTACCGACTGAGCTAGGAAGGCTCACAGATTATTAGTATTCTTGACTTCTAGACTATGACTATATTTATATATATTTTTATATTTATTTAAATTTTATTTTATTATTTATGTTTATTTTATATATGTAATGACTTATTATATTTATTCCTTTTTATTTCTATATTTCTTTATATATTATATATTACTTATTACTTATTACTTATTACTTATTTTATACCTATTATATATAGACTATCTTTACTATACCTTATTCTTATTTTTTACTTTTTACTTTTTACTTTTTATTTCTTCTATGTATATATATATATTATATATGTACTTATGTACTTCTTATTCTTTTATGTATATATGTACTTATGTATATATTTATATATTTATATATGTATATATTTATATATGTATATATGTATATATGTACCCTCTTATTATGTTTATCCTATTATTACCCTTCTTATTACTCCTTATAACTTTATCCTATTATTACCTATTCAACTTATGCTTATCATATTTACTTTATCATATCTACTTTATTATTTCTACTTTATCATTTCTGCTTATCATATCTACTTTATCATTTCTGCTTATCATATCTACTTTAACATTTCTGCTTAACTTCTGCTTAACTTATGCTTACTGAAAGCTTCCGTGGCTCAGTCGGCAGAGCGAACGGCTGTTAACCGTTAGGTCCTTGGTTCGATCCCAAGCGGAAGCGTCTTTTTTACTATTATTATTAACCTTTATGCTACTATTATTATTATTATCATCTTATTCACTTATTATATATTATTATATTATATTATTATGTTCTTTTTTTATTCC
>NW_001858352.1:0-414 GCF_000209125.1 Entamoeba dispar SAW760
TAAGATATAAAATAAACATACTAGGAATAATAATAAAAGTACATAGTCATATAATAATATAATAATATAAGAAAATATATGATAGTCATAGTCATAAGTAAGTAGGATAACGGTAGGTTCATATCAAGTAGGATACACCCGTTCCCATCCGAACACGGAAGTAAAGATGCTTAGAGCCTGATCAGTACCATTATGTTCACACAGATGGGAACGTCAGGTAATCTACCTTTTTGTTTTTATATAGAGAGTTTTTTTTTAAATAAAGGAATAAAGGAATAAAGGAATATAGAAATATAGAAATATAGAAATAAAGGAATATAGAAATAAATACATACATAGATATATAAATAAAGATATATATAAATAAATAAATAAAGAAATATATATATATATATAAATAAAGAAATATATATA
>NW_001858351.1:0-1008 GCF_000209125.1 Entamoeba dispar SAW760
GTTAGAATGAATTGTTAAAAATTATTTTATCTATACTGCGTCAAGAATTAATAATAACTATAACATTACTAGTACACTAAAAGTTATTTGATATTTATTACTTTTTATAGAAAATGATTTAATTATCCATTTATTCATTAATCATTAAAATGAATTGTTAAAAATTATTTTATCTATACTGCGTCAAGAATTAATAATAACTATAACAATTACTAGTACACTAAAAGTTATTTGATATTTATTACTTTTTATAGAAAATGATTTAATTATCCATTTATTCATTAATCATTAAAATGAATTGTTAAAAATTATTTTATCTATACTGCGTCAAGAATTAATAATAACTATAACAATTACTAGTACACTAAAAGTTATTTGATATTTATTACTTTTTATAGAAAATGATTTAATTATCAATAATTAATAAATTATGTTAGAATGAATTGTTAAAAATTATTTTATCTATACTGCGTCAAGAATTAATAATAACTATAACAATTACTAGTACACTAAAAGTTATTTGATATTTATTACTTTTTATAGAAAATGATTTAATTATCAATAATTAATAAATTATGTTAGAATGAATTGTTAAAAATTATTTTATCTATACTGCGTCAAGAATTAATAATAACTATAACAATTACTAGTACACTAAAAGTTATTTGATATTTATTACTTTTTATAGAAAATGATTTAATTATCCATTTATTCATTAATCATTAAAATGAATTGTTAAAAATTATTTTATCTATACTGCGTCAAGAATTAATAATAACTATAACAATTACTAGTACACTAAAAGTTATTTGATATTTATTACTTTTTATAGAAAATGATTTAATTATCCATTTATTCATTAATCATTAAAATGAATTGTTAAAAATTATTTTATCTATACTGCGTCAAGAATTAATAATAACTATAACAATTACTAGTACACTAAAAGTTATTTGATATTTATTACTTTTTATAGAAATGATTTAATTATCATATATAAATATGTAG
>NW_001858350.1:0-935 GCF_000209125.1 Entamoeba dispar SAW760
TATTTATTTATAATGATGAGAATACTATTAATTAATTGATATGATATAATGTATAAATGATAATATACATATTAACAAATAAAAAATAAAAGAATAATATGAATGATGTTAAAATAAAAAATAAACATAATAACAATAATAAAGATATTTTCATATTAAAATAAGAAAATAAAGAAGAAGAAAATAAAATAACCATTAAAAATAAGAAAATTAAATAATGAATAATTAAAACAGAGATATATGAAATACATTATTTTTAATAAATAAATAAAGAAATGAAAATTTCATAATCAACAATTAAAAAGATAAAGAATAAAATAATAAATAAAGAATAAAGAAAAATAAAAGAAAGAGAATAATAAATTATATTGAATAATGAACAATATAAAATAAAAGTAATTAATTAAATACTTTTCATTAATTTATTTCATTTATTTATTCTTTATCTTATTTTATTTTATTTATTTATTTTTTTGTTTATTTTTTTTCATTTGAAATTAATATAAACAATTAAAATTAATGTAAGAAAATGGTATAATTGTATTAATTATGAAAGTATTAATTACATGAAATGTTAAATTAAAATGGTATAGTATTTATAATGATAAAATATCAACAAATAAACATATAATAATAAAATATAATGTAAATAAGAAAGTACAAATTGATAAACAAGAAATAATAATGAACATATATATATTGATATAACTAAATTAAAATATAAAATAAATACAATAAATGATTAAGAAATTGAGAATAAAATAAAAGAGAATAAAATGAAATTAATATTTAATAAAAAAGAAATAGTAAATTGAAAAGAAGAATATAAAATAAAGAAGTGTTCATAGTATTGAATCATCAAATAGTTAATAAAATCATGTATTTATACAGAATATAAAATAAAACAAGTATGAATAATAAATGATAGAAAATAA
>NW_001858349.1:0-1034 GCF_000209125.1 Entamoeba dispar SAW760
CTCTCTCTGGCTCAGCATTCGTTCTGAATTCAATCTAAATTATCTCTTTTAAATATAATTTTTCTTTTAGTTACACTCTGAATAATTTAAGACTAGCCTCACACATTGCTGTATTCTTCTAACCTTTTTACAATTATCCATTTTTATCAACTTGGTCTTTTTCTTTTTCATTCGCCATTACTTAAGAAATCATTGTTATTTTTTCTTCCTTCCCTTATTGATATGCTTAAGTTAAGGGAGTCCTCTTACGATACTCAAATCTTTATTTATTAACTCACTTATAGATATCTGGTTAAAGCTCTTTACTTCTTCTCTCTTTTACCCACTAGCTACTTCTCACTTCTACTAATATTTGCTTTTAATATACTCTTTTATTTTGGATATTGAATATCATATATACCTTGAAGTTCATAAGTATACTTTCAAGCATTCAAAGTTTGGATATTCACATTTTATTGTTCCTATCACTTATCGCAATTCATTGCGTTCTTCATCGCACAGGAAACTAAACTATCCAAAGTAATATTTTATTATACTTTTTCTTTCTTCTTATATTCTAATTCCTTTTATTCTTACTTTTATTATTTTCTTTGTAGATTATCTTATTCTATAAATTTCTTGTTTTATTTTAAAAGATTATTTCTTTTCTTTTAATGATCCTTCCGCAGGTTCACCTACGGAAACCTTGTTACGACTTCTCCTTCCTCTAAATAAGGAGATTTAAATCCATTTTTCTATCTATAAGACAGAATCCTAGAATTTCACCTCTTTATTCAATCGGTAGGAGCGACGGGCGGTGTGTACAAAGGGCAGGGACGTATTCATCTCGAGTTAATGACTCGATATTACAAGGAATTCCTCGTTCAAAACAAATAATTCCAATCATTTATCCCTGTCATGTACGTTCTTTTGAGTTTTCCTTAACTATTTCAATCTCGGTACACCACTTACTATCCCTACCTATTAGACATAGCCTAATAAATAAAGTGTAAATGATAAAATGCTCTCTAGTAACTCCATTGTAGCGCGCGTGC
>NW_001858348.1:0-950 GCF_000209125.1 Entamoeba dispar SAW760
ACTTCTTTCTTTGGTTTAGATAAAAATAGAATAAATTAATATCTCAAATACATGACGATCACAATTAATAATTTTTATCTTTTTGCAGAGTGCTTTTGAAGATAATTGATATATAGTACTTTATATTAAAATCATAAAAAGTGCACCTTTTTTCAACAAATTTGTTGAATTAATATCTCTGCTACAACCTCACCATTTCTGATAAAACTTTATTTTTTGGAGGATCCACAGAACGATATTGGATACCTAGTACTTTTTATTAAAATCAAAAAAGTGCACCTTTTTTCAATAAAATTGTTGAATTAATATCTCTGCTACAACCTCACCATTTCTGATAAAACTTTATTTTTTGGAGGATCCACAGAACGATATTGGATACCTAGTACTTTATATTAAAATCAAAAAAGTGCACCTTTTTTCAACAAATTTGTTGAATTAATATCTCTGCTACAACCTCACCATTTCTGATAAAACTTTATTTTTTGGAGGATCCACAGAACGATATTGGATACCTAGTACTTTATATTAAAATCATAAAAAGTGCACCTTTTTTCAATAAAATTGTTGAATTAATATCTCTGCTACAACCTCACCATTTCTGATAAAACTTTATTTTTTGGAGGATCCACAGAACGATATTGGATACCTAGTACTTTTTATTAAAATCAAAAAAGTGCACCTTTTTTCAACAAATTTGTTGAATTAATATCTCTGCTACAACCTCACCATTTCTGATAAAACTTTATTTTTTGGAGGATCCACAGAACGATATTGGATACCTAGTACTTTTTATTAAAATCAAAAAAGTGCACCTTTTTTCAATAAAATTGTTGAATTAATATCTCTGCTACAACCTCACCATTTCTGATAAAACTTTATTTTTTGGAGGATCCACAGAACGATATTGGATACCTAGTACTTTTTATTAAAATCATAAAAAGTGCACCTTT
>NW_001858347.1:0-988 GCF_000209125.1 Entamoeba dispar SAW760
TCTTTGATTTATATATGACAACCAGCAAGAGTGGCCGAGTGTCCAAGGCGGCAGTTTAAGGTACTGTTCTCTTCGGAGGCGTGGGTTCGAACCCCACCTCTTGCATTTTACTATATTCTATCTTTATGTACCCTTTTATATCTATATATATGTCACTTATCACTTTATAACTTATGTTATATATTAAACTTTATCATTTCTACTTTTCTACTTTTCTACTTTATTCCTTTATATCTATATCTATATATATATTTATATATCTATATAACTTTATACCTTTATTATTTTATTATACCTTATCTTTTATTTATATTTATTCTTCCTTATATATATATATATTCCTTCTTTTATATATATTACACCTTTTATATATATTACACCTTTTATATATATATATTCCAACTTTTTATATTTATTTATTTCAACTTTTTATATATATATTACACCTTTTTTTTATATTATATATACCTCCATCCTTGGAAGGCCTCTTAGCATAGATGGCAGTGCGTTCCCCTAGTAAGGGAAAGGTCGTGGGTTCGATTCCCGCAGAGGCCTTACACTTTTTATGCCTCCTATAATCTATATGTTTACTTATATCTTATATCTTATATCTTATATCTTACATCTTACATCTTACATCTTAGTTCTTATCTTTATATCTATATATACATCTAGATACTTTTCTATTCTTATTTCTAGATCCTTTTCTATCTATATATTCATATATGTGTAAATGTTTAGATATCTATAACCTTTTATGTTCTATTATTCTTACTCTATCTTTATCCTATATAGACTTTCTATTTTATCTTTATATTATTCCTATAGTGTTACCCTATTCTATTCTTATATTCTTATAGAGTTATACCTTTATATGACTATATGACTATAGTGTTATAGTGTTATACCTTTATACCTTTATACTATTCTATTCCTCTTATACCTTTATACCTATATAGAGTTATACCTTTATACCTTTATACCTTTA
>NW_001858346.1:0-593 GCF_000209125.1 Entamoeba dispar SAW760
TTATATAACTTATATCATTTATATAACTTATATCATTTATATAACTTATAACATTTATATAACTTATAACATTTATATAACTTATATATCCCTTTTTTTATCTTCCCAGTATTTTATGAATGTTATAGGGCTTGTGGCGCAATGGAAACGCATCAGACTACGAATCTGGGGATTGCAGGTTCGATCCCTGCCAAGCTCGTCTTTTTATTGACTAGATTACTTTACTTTAATCCCTTTCAACTTCTATAACCTTTATATTCTATTATATATATATTTCTTTATTTATATATATATATATATTTCTTTATTTATTTATTTATATATATCTTTATTTATATATCTATGTATGTATTTATTTCTATATTCCTTTATTTCTATATTTCTATATTTCTATATTCCTTTATTCCTTTATTCCTTTATTTAAAAAAAAACTCTCTATATAAAAACAAAAAGGTAGATTACCTGACGTTCCCATCTGTGTGAACATAATGGTACTGATCAGGCTCTAAACATCTTTACTTCCGTGTTCGGATGGGAACGGGTGTATCCTACTTGATATGAACCTACCGTTATCCTACTTACTTATGACTATG
>NW_001858345.1:0-1010 GCF_000209125.1 Entamoeba dispar SAW760
AGATGATATATATATAGTAGCATAAGGTATATATAGTAAAAAGACGCTCCGCTTGGATCGAACCAAGGACCTAACGGTAACAGCCGTCGCTCTGCCGACTGAGCCACGGAAGCTTTCAGTAAGCATAAGTTAAGCAGAAGTTAAGCAGAAATGTTAAAGTAGATATGATAAGCAGAAATGATAAAGTAGATATGATAAGCAGAAATGATAAAGTAGAAATAATAAAGTAGATATGATAAAGTAAATATGATAAGCATAAGTTGAATAGGTAATAATAGGATAAAGTTATAAGGAGTAATAAGAAGGGTAATAATAGGATAAACATAATAAGAGGGTACATATATACATATATACATATATAAATATATACATATATAAATATATAAATATATACATAAGTACATATATACATAAAAGAATAAGAAGTACATAAGTACATATATAATATATATATATACATAGAAGAAATAAAAAGTAAAAAGTAAAAAGTAAAAAATAAGAATAAGGTATAGTAAAGATAGTCTATATATAATAGGTATAAAATAAGTAATAAGTAATAAGTAATAAGTAATATATAATATATAAAGAAATATAGAAATAAAAAGGAATAAATATAATAAGTCATTACATATATAAAATAAACATAAATAATAAAATAAAATTTAAATAAATATAAAAATATATATAAATATAGTCATAGTCTAGAAGTCAAGAATACTAATAATCTGTGAGCCTTCCTAGCTCAGTCGGTAGAGCGCGCGGCTCTTAACCGCGCGGTCGTGGGTTCGAGCCCCACGGGGGGCGTATTTTTATAATAAGAATAGGTGGTATAAGAGGAAATAGTATAAAGTATAAAGGTATAAAGGTATAAAGGTATAAAGGTATAAATGGTTATAGGTATAAAAGTATAAAAGTATAAAAGTATAAGAATATAAAGGTATAAAGGGATAAGAATAGTATAAGAGGAATAGAATAGTATAGTATAAAGGGATAAGAATAGCATATAGGTA
>NW_001858344.1:0-1184 GCF_000209125.1 Entamoeba dispar SAW760
ATATATGACTATAGATGCCATACTTTCTTATTATCTTACTATCATACTATCATACTATCATACTATCATACTATCATACTATCTTACTATCTTACTATATGTATCCTCTACTTATACACTAGATATACTATATCTTACTTTATCTATACTTTATGGATACTATATGTATAAAAAGTGAGGGCTAGAGGGATTGAACCACTGACCGGCTGATCTGGAGTCAGCTGCTCTGCCACTGAGCTAAGCCCCCTTCATCTATATTTAATCTATACTATATTCTTTTTATGTACTTCCCTTATATATTATATATTATATATTATTATATTTATTATATATATTATATGTATATATTCTACTTTATATATTATATATTATATCCTTTATATTCTATATTCTATTTTATATTCATGACTTATACTTATACTTATACTTATATCCTTTATTATTATATTCCTTTATTACTATATTCCTTTTATACTTTATTCCTTTTATACTTTATTCCTTTTATACTTTATTCCTTTTATACTTTATTCCTTTATTACTATATTACTATATTCTTTTTATACTTTATTCCTTTATTACTTTATTACTTTATTCCTTTTATACAAATACTCTCATGTATGTATATGTATAATATGTATAATATGTATAATATGTATAATATGTATGTATTTCTTTAAAAACAATGCTCTCAGCAGGTTTCGAACCTGCGACCCTGGCGTTATTAGCACCATGCTCTACCGACTGAGCTATGAGAGCTTACTATAACTACTTTATCATATAATCTGTTTACATATTATGTTTATATTATATATATTTCTTTCTATTTATATTATCTATATATTATTATATGTTTATATGTTTATATGTTTATATGACTATACTATTCTATTCTTTAACTATTCCGACTAACTTATTCACTCTTTTATATAACCTTTTTATAACTTAAACTTACTTCTTTATTTTTTTTATATGTTATATATATATATTTTATTTATTTTATATCTTATATCCTTTTATATCTTTTATATCACTTTCCAGTGTTTATATGACTATTTATTGTTCTATATATGACTATAGATGCCATACTTTCTTATTATCTTACTATCATACTATCATACTATCATACTATCATACTATCATACTATCTTACTATCTTACTATATGTATCCTCTACTATACACTAG
>NW_001858343.1:0-952 GCF_000209125.1 Entamoeba dispar SAW760
TATTTTAAGAATGCTTAACATAATTAAATACTACTCAAAATAGTTTTGTTTCTCGTGGGTTTTTTGAGACCCAAAACTATTATATTATACATAGTTATTCATCTATTTGGTTAGTATAGAATTATAAATTAAATAATACAAACATTAATAATCTCTTTGTGTTTAAATAATACAAACATTAATAGTCTTTTAATATCTTGTGTAGTCTAGTAGTCTTTTAATATCTTATAATAGTCTAGTAGTCTTTTAAATCTCTTAGTCTAATAATCTATTTGGTTAGTATATTGTTATAAATTAAATAATACAAACATTAACATTCTCACCTATGTATTAGTCTAATAGTCTCTTAATATCTCTTAGCGTATTAGTCTAGTAGTCTCTTAGTAATCTTTTAATATTCTCTTAGTATATTAGTCTAATAGTCTCTTAATATTTCTTAGTATATTAGTCTCTCTTATTTTTTAATTTGTTGTTCATCCTGTATGTCTCCTTAGAATGATATTATTTCAGTTCTTAGTTCTTTTTTCACCATTTTTTTATTTTTTCTAATTTTTTTTCTCTTTTCTATTTAACCCTATTAACCCTATTCTTCATTTTTTTTCTCTTTTTTTTATTGACATGGGTTTCCACCAAGATGTCATAATTCTTCACGAAATTCAAGTATGTGTATCACACTGGGTAGTAGATTAACATACTTGAATTTCGTGAAAAATGAGACATTTTTTGGTCAATTTTCATCCTCAATTTTTTCTCTCTTTTTGTTTTTAGATTTTTCATTTTTTTTTGAATGGCCAAAAACCTCGTCATTTTTCACGAAATTAAAATCTTTGCATCTCTGATGGTCCTAGATTAACATATTTGAATTTCGTGAAAAATGAGACATTTTTTGGTCAATTTTCATCCTCACTTTCTCCAATTTTTTCTCTCTTTTGTTTTAGATTTTTCATTTTTT
>NW_001858342.1:0-891 GCF_000209125.1 Entamoeba dispar SAW760
TTATACTTATACTTATATCCTTTATTATTATATTCTTTTATTACTATATTCCTTTTATACTTTATTCCTTTTATACTTTATTCCTTTTATACTTTATTCCTTTTATACTTTATTCCTTTATTACTATATTACTATATTCTTTTTATACTTTATTCCTTTATTACTTTATTACTTTATTCCTTTTATACAAATACTCTCATGTATGTATATGTATAATATGTATAATATGTATAATATGTATAATATGTATGTATTTCTTTAAAAACAATGCTCTCAGCAGGTTTCGAACCTGCGACCCTGGCGTTATTAGCACCATGCTCTACCGACTGAGCTATGAGAGCTTACTATAACTACTTTATCATATAATCTGTTTACATATTATGTTTATATTATATATATTTCTTTCTATTTATATTATCTATATATTATTATATGTTTATATGTTTATATGTTTATATGACTATACTATTCTATTCTTTAACTATTCCGACTAACTTATTCACTCTTTTATATAACCTTTTATAACTTAAACTTACTTCTTTATTTTTTTTATATGTTATATATATATATTTTATTTATTTTATATCTTATATCCTTTTATATCTTTTATATCACTTTCCAGTGTTTATATGACTATTTATTGTTCTATATATGACTATAGATGCCATACTTTCTTATTATCTTACTATCATACTATCATACTATCATACTATCATACTATCATACTATCTTACTATCTTACTATATGTATCCTCTACTTATACACTAGATATACTATATCTTACTTTATCTATACTTTATGGATACTATATGTATAAAAAGTGAGGGCTAGAGGGATTGAACCACTGACCGGCTGATCTGGAGTCAGCTGCTCTGCCACTGAGCTAAGCC
>NW_001858341.1:0-974 GCF_000209125.1 Entamoeba dispar SAW760
CACCTCTGTACTTATGTACTTATCTGATAATGGGCATATGGCGCAATGGAAACGCATCAGACTTCGGATCTGAGGATTGCAGGTTCGATCCCTGCTATGCTCGTCTTTTTATCTATAACTTATCCTTATATTATATATACACCTTTATCTATACTATTATACTTATCCTATTTATATTATATATACTATACACTATTCTATTTATACACTATACTTTATATACTATTATTATTTTTATTATTTATAGACTATACACTATTCTATTATCTATACTTTATACTTTATACTTTATAGACTATAGACTATAGACTATTATTATATTTATACTTTATATTTTATATTTTATACTTTATATTTTATATTTTATACTTTATACTTTATAGACTATTATTATATCTATACTTTATACACTATAACCTATTAATATAGATATACACTATTATTATATGTTTCCACTATTATTATATCTATTTTTGTTTTTATTCTATGTTATTGTTTGAATAGGGAACGTAGCTCAGTTGGTAGAGCGTAAGTCTCATAATCTTAAGGTCGTGAGTTCGATACTCACCGTTCCCACCTTTTTGTACATCTATATGACATCTATTACTATATTTTTACATCTATTAAACTTATATATTCCTTTTATTATACTTTTAGTGTACACTCTATTCTTTTATATTATCTATACTATTTTATACTATTTTATACTATCTTATACTACTTATACTACTTATAGTGTTTTATACTATGTAACTACTACTTCCTTTCCTTATATTCTTACTATCCCTATTAACTTTATTACCTTTATTACCTTTACTACCTTTACTACCTTTTATTATCTTTACTTTTGATATATGTGTTCTAGATATCATCCACCTCTGTACTTATGTACTTATCTGATAATGGGCATATGGCGCATGGAACGCATCAGACTTCGGATCTGAGATGCAGGTCGATCCTGCTATGCTCGTCTT
>NW_001858340.1:0-879 GCF_000209125.1 Entamoeba dispar SAW760
TTAATTCAACAAATTTGTTGAAAAAAGGTGCACTTTTTTGATTTTAATAAAAAGTACTAGGTATCCAATATCGTTCTGTGGATCCTCCAAAAAATAAAGTTTTATCAGAAATGGTGAGGTTGTAGCAGAGATATTAATTCAACAATTTTATTGAAAAAAGGTGCACTTTTTATGATTTTAATATAAAGTACTAGGTATCCAATATCGTTCTGTGGATCCTCCAAAAAATAAAGTTTTATCAGAAATGGTGAGGTTGTAGCAGAGATATTAATTCAACAAATTTGTTGAAAAAAGGTGCACTTTTTTGATTTTAATATAAAGTACTAGGTATCCAATATCGTTCTGTGGATCCTCCAAAAAATAAAGTTTTATCAGAAATGGTGAGGTTGTAGCAGAGATATTAATTCAACAATTTTATTGAAAAAAGGTGCACTTTTTTGATTTTAATAAAAAGTACTAGGTATCCAATATCGTTCTGTGGATCCTCCAAAAAATAAAGTTTTATCAGAAATGGTGAGGTTGTAGCAGAGATATTAATTCAACAAATTTGTTGAAAAAAGGTGCACTTTTTATGATTTTAATATAAAGTACTATATATCAATTATCTTCAAAAGCACTCTGCAAAAAGATAAAAATTATTAATTGTGATCGTCATGTATTTGAGATATTAATTTATTCTATTTTTATCTAAACCAAATGAAAGAAGTTAAATGTCGTCAATTTTAATAAAAAGTACTAAGTATTAATCACATTAATATGCACTCTACAAAAAGATAAAAATTATTAATTCTGGTCGCTTTCTATCTGAAATAATTTTTGACATGTTTCTGTCTAAATTAGACGAAAGAAGTTAAATGCGTCTGATTTTAATAAAAAGTA
>NW_001858339.1:0-844 GCF_000209125.1 Entamoeba dispar SAW760
TATATCATTTATATAACTTATATCATTTATATAACTTATATCATTTATATAACTTATAACATTTATATAACTTATAACATTTATATAACTTATATATCCCTTTTTTTATCTTCCCAGTATTTTATGAATGTTATAGGGCTTGTGGCGCAATGGAAACGCATCAGACTACGAATCTGGGGATTGCAGGTTCGATCCCTGCCAAGCTCGTCTTTTTATTGACTAGATTACTTTACTTTAATCCCTTTCAACTTCTATAACCTTTATATTCTATTATATATATATTTCTTTATTTATATATATATATATATTTCTTTATTTATTTATTTATATATATCTTTATTTATATATCTATGTATGTATTTATTTCTATATTCCTTTATTTCTATATTTCTATATTTCTATATTCCTTTATTCCTTTATTCCTTTATTTAAAAAAAAACTCTCTATATAAAAACAAAAAGGTAGATTACCTGACGTTCCCATCTGTGTGAACATAATGGTACTGATCAGGCTCTAAGCATCTTTACTTCCGTGTTCGGATGGGAACGGGTGTATCCTACTTGATATGAACCTACCGTTATCCCTACTTACTTATGACTATGACTATCATATATTTTCTTATATTATTATATTATTATATGACTATGTACTTTTATTATTATTCCTAGTCTGTTTATTTTATATCTTATCTTTCTTATGTCTTTTATATATCATATCTATATCTATATCTATATCATATCTATATCATTTATATAACTTATATCATTTATATAACTTATATCATTTATATAACTTATAACATTTATATAACTTATAACATTTATATAACTTATATATCCCTTTT
>NW_001858338.1:0-908 GCF_000209125.1 Entamoeba dispar SAW760
GGATAAGGATATAGAAATATAGAAATATAGAAATAAAGGAATATAGAAATAAATACATACATAGATATATAAATAAAGATATATATAAATAAATAAATAAAGAAATATATATATATATATAAATAAAGAAATATATATATAATAGAATATAAAGGTTATAGAAGTTGAAAGGGATTAAAGTAAAGTAATCTAGTCAATAAAAAGACGAGCTTGGCAGGGATCGAACCTGCAATCCCCAGATTCGTAGTCTGATGCGTTTCCATTGCGCCACAAGCCCTATAACATTCATAAAATACTGGGAAGATAAAAAAAGGGATATATAAGTTATATAAATGTTATAAGTTATATAAATGTTATAAGTTATATAAATGATATAAGTTATATAAATGATATAAGTTATATAAATGATATAGATATGATATAGATATAGATATAGATATGATATATAAAAGACATAAGAAAGATAAGATATAAAATAAACAGACTAGGAATAATAATAAAAGTACATAGTCATATAATAATATAATAATATAAGAAAATATATGATAGTCATAGTCATAAGTAAGTAGGATAACGGTAGGTTCATATCAAGTAGGATACACCCGTTCCCATCCGAACACGGAAGTAAAGATGCTTAGAGCCTGATCAGTACCATTATGTTCACACAGATGGGAACGTCAGGTAATCTACCTTTTTGTTTTTATATAGAGAGTTTTTTTTTAAATAAAGGAATAAAGGAATAAAGGAATATAGAAATATAGAAATATAGAAATAAAGGAATATAGAAATAAATACATACATAGATATATAAATAAAGATATATATAAATAAATAAATAAAGAATATATATATATATATAAATAAAGAAATATATATATATAGAATATAAGGGTATAGAAGTTGAAGGG
>NW_001858337.1:0-937 GCF_000209125.1 Entamoeba dispar SAW760
CCTCCAAAAATAAAGTTTTATCAGAAATGGTGAGGTTGTAGCAGAGATATTAATTCAACAATTTTATTGAAAAAAGGTGCACTTTTTTGATTTTAATAAAAAGTACTAGGTATCCAATATCGTTCTGTGGATCCTCCAAAAAATAAAGTTTTATCAGAAATGGTGAGGTTGTAGCAGAGATATTAATTCAACAAATTTGTTGAAAAAAGGTGCACTTTTTTGATTTTAATAAAAAGTACTAGGTATCCAATATCGTTCTGTGGATCCTCCAAAAAATAAAGTTTTATCAGAAATGGTGAGGTTGTAGCAGAGATATTAATTCAACAATTTTATTGAAAAAAGGTGCACTTTTTATGATTTTAATATAAAGTACTAGGTATCCAATATCGTTCTGTGGATCCTCCAAAAAATAAAGTTTTATCAGAAATGGTGAGGTTGTAGCAGAGATATTAATTCAACAAATTTGTTGAAAAAAGGTGCACTTTTTTGATTTTAATATAAAGTACTAGGTATCCAATATCGTTCTGTGGATCCTCCAAAAAATAAAGTTTTATCAGAAATGGTGAGGTTGTAGCAGAGATATTAATTCAACAATTTTATTGAAAAAAGGTGCACTTTTTTGATTTTAATAAAAAGTACTAGGTATCCAATATCGTTCTGTGGATCCTCCAAAAAATAAAGTTTTATCAGAAATGGTGAGGTTGTAGCAGAGATATTAATTCAACAAATTTGTTGAAAAAAGGTGCACTTTTTATGATTTTAATATAAAGTACTATATATCAATTATCTTCAAAAGCACTCTGCAAAAAGATAAAAATTATTAATTGTGATCGTCATGTATTGAGATATAATTTATTCTATTTTTATCTAAACAAATGAAAGAGTAAATGTCGTCATTTAATAAAAGTACTAAGTATTATCACATTATATGCACTCT
>NW_001858336.1:0-995 GCF_000209125.1 Entamoeba dispar SAW760
TTCAGTCATCGCCTTAGACACTCGGCCACACTGTCAATCTGAGTACTATTATTATATGAACCTATATATATATATTTATTTATGTATGTATGTATTTTCTGTTTTTATTATATAACTATCATTATATCAACCTTTATACATCTAACTATATATATATAACTATAACTATTCTTTCTTATATTTTATCCTTTCTTTTATATATATATACCTCTACCATATTTTACTTATATACTTATTATCCTTACACTTTTTATACACCTATTATATATATATATATATTATTTATTATATATATTATATCCTTTATATTATATATCATATATCATATCCTTTATACTTTATATACCTTTAATATCTTACTTTATTACTTTATTACTTTATTCCTTTATTCCTTTATTACTTTATTCCTATATTACTTTATTCCTTTATTCCTTTATTACTTTATTCCTATATTCCTTTATTACTTTATTCCTTTATTCCTTTATTACTTAATTATCTTACTTTACAGTACTCCCCCCATTTTTATACTAATTTATTAGAAGTCTTCAATAGTATAGCTGGTTAGTATCTTCGCCTGTCACGTGAAAGACCGGGGTTCGAATCCCCGTTGAAGAGTTCACTTTTTATACTATAATATTTCTTTTTATAAGTATATATATGACTATTTATTATACTATTTTTTGTTACAATAAAATATATATTATTCCTTTCTTATATATATTTATTTTTATTTATTATATTTCTTTTTTACTATATTATTTATATTCTTTATAAAAAGAGTACGACAGTGGCAGGATTTGAACCTACGCATCCAGAGGATAATTGATTTCAAGTCAATCGCCTTAGACCACTCGGCCACACTGTCAATCTGAGTACTATTATTATATGACCTATATATATATATTTATTATGTATGTATGTATTTCTGTTTTATATATACTATCATATATCACCTTTATACATCTACTATATATATATACTATACTATCTTCTTA
>NW_001858335.1:0-970 GCF_000209125.1 Entamoeba dispar SAW760
CTTTGTGTTTAAATAATACAAACATTAATAGTCTTTTAATATCTTGTGTAGTCTAGTAGTCTTTTAATATCTTATAATAGTCTAGTAGTCTTTTAAATCTCTTAGTCTAATAATCTATTTGGTTAGTATATTGTTATAAATTAAATAATACAAACATTAACATTCTCACCTATGTATTAGTCTAATAGTCTCTTAATATCTCTTAGCGTATTAGTCTAGTAGTCTCTTAGTAATCTTTTAATATTCTCTTAGTATATTAGTCTAATAGTCTCTTAATATTTCTTAGTATATTAGTCTCTCTTATTTTTTAATTTGTTGTTCATCCTGTATGTCTCCTTAGAATGATATTATTTCAGTTCTTAGTTCTTTTTTCACCATTTTTTTATTTTTTCTAATTTTTTTTCTCTTTTCTATTTAACCCTATTAACCCTATTCTTCATTTTTTTTCTCTTTTTTTTATTGACATGGGTTTCCACCAAGATGTCATAATTCTTCACGAAATTCAAGTATGTGTATCACACTGGGTAGTAGATTAACATACTTGAATTTCGTGAAAAATGAGACATTTTTTGGTCAATTTTCATCCTCAATTTTTTCTCTCTTTTTGTTTTTAGATTTTTCATTTTTTTTTGAATGGCCAAAAACCTCGTCATTTTTCACGAAATTAAAATCTTTGCATCTCTGATGGTCCTAGATTAACATATTTGAATTTCGTGAAAAATGAGACATTTTTTGGTCAATTTTCATCCTCACTTTCTCCAATTTTTTCTCTCTTTTTGTTTTTAGATTTTTCATTTTTTTTTTGAATGGCCAAAAACCTCGTCATTTTTCACGAAATTAAAATCTTTGCATCTCTGATGGTCCTAGATTAACATATTTGAATTTCGTGAAAAATGACATGATTTTCATCAATTTCATCCTCCAATTTTTTCTCTCTTTTCTTTTTTATTTTTTTTCTTTTTTTTATCCA
>NW_001858334.1:0-999 GCF_000209125.1 Entamoeba dispar SAW760
AAGGTGTAGTAAGATATAAGATATAAGATATAGGTTATAAAGTTATAAGATATAAAGATAAAAAATTAATAAAATAGTATAAGTAGTATAAGTAGTATATCTAATATATCTAGGATATAATAAGTAATATAAAGTCTAAAAAGCGTATGCTTCCTGTCGGGTTCGAACCAACGACCTTTAGAACTTCAGTCTAACGCTGCTACCAGCTGAGCTAAGGAAGCTTACAAGTTAAAGAAGGAAGTAAAAAGTAAAAAGGGAGTATATAAGAAAGTGAAAGTATATAAATAAATAATAGAAATATAAAAAGGGGAAAGAATAAACATAAACATAAACATATATAAAGAAGTAGATAACATAAACATATATATAATAACATAATAACATAATAACATATATATAATAACATAATAACATAATAACATATAAACATAATAACATATAAACATAATAACATATAAACATATAAAGAAGTAGATAATATATACATATATACATATATACAAATAAAGAAATAAACATATACATATATATATATATATAAACATATATAAAGGATAAGAATATAGTTATAGTTATAGTTATAGTTATAGGTATAGTTTTTGTTTTATATAAACATAGATGTATAAATATAAATATATATATAAATAAGAAATATATGATATATAAAGTGATGATATACATAATAAATATATATAATAAGTTTAAAGAAGTAGTTTAAGTATAAAATGGTTTCACCCGGGTTCGATCCGGGGACCCTCACCACGTCAAGATGATGTGATAACCAACTACACCATGAAACCTTTATAAACTGGTAAAAGGTCAAAGGTATATAGATACACTAAGAAAGGTTTATAAAGTAGTAAAAGGTCAAAAGGATATAGTTAGTGATATAAATAAAGTAGATAATGATATATCAAGTGATATAGACAAAGATATATATATATATATATAGATAAAGGATATAGATAGTGATATAGATAAAGGTTTATATATAAATAT
>NW_001858333.1:0-1021 GCF_000209125.1 Entamoeba dispar SAW760
GTACTACTACTTCCTTTCCTTATATTCTTACTATCCCTATTAACTTTATTACCTTTATTACCTTTACTACCTTTACTACCTTTTATTATCTTTACTTTTGATATATGTGTTCTAGATATCATCCACCTCTGTACTTATGTACTTATCTGATAATGGGCATATGGCGCAATGGAAACGCATCAGACTTCGGATCTGAGGATTGCAGGTTCGATCCCTGCTATGCTCGTCTTTTTATCTATAACTTATCCTTATATTATATATACACCTTTATCTATACTATTATACTTATCCTATTTATATTATATATACTATACACTATTCTATTTATACACTATACTTTATATACTATTATTATTTTTATTATTTATAGACTATACACTATTCTATTATCTATACTTTATACTTTATACTTTATAGACTATAGACTATAGACTATTATTATATTTATACTTTATATTTTATATTTTATACTTTATATTTTATATTTTATACTTTATACTTTATAGACTATTATTATATCTATACTTTATACACTATAACCTATTAATATAGATATACACTATTATTATATGTTTCCACTATTATTATATCTATTTTTGTTTTTATTCTATGTTATTGTTTGAATAGGGAACGTAGCTCAGTTGGTAGAGCGTAAGTCTCATAATCTTAAGGTCGTGAGTTCGATACTCACCGTTCCCACCTTTTTGTACATCTATATGACATCTATTACTATATTTTTACATCTATTAAACTTATATATTCCTTTTATTATACTTTTAGTGTACACTCTATTCTTTTATATTATCTATACTATTTTATACTATTTTATACTATCTTATACTACTTATACTACTTATAGTGTTTTATACTATGTAACTACTACTTCCTTTCCTTATATTCTTACTATCCCTATTAACTTTATTACCTTTATTACCTTTACTACCTTTACTACCTTTTATTATCTTTACTTTTGATATATGTGTTCTAGATATCATCCACCTCTGTACTTATGTACTTATCT
>NW_001858332.1:0-808 GCF_000209125.1 Entamoeba dispar SAW760
TAATAGTATTGATTAATATATTAACAATAAATAACAATGATAGAATCATCTTTTTATTTTAACTTTGAATATTAACAATAAGAATATTTTTACTAAAAATATTTTTGATTAAACTCTTTTAGTTTTTTCATTATCATAATGTTCATTAGCAATTCTTTTTTTTAAAATAGATTCTTTAGTTTGACTATCTTGAATTTCATTATAAAGAGTTGGTTGAGGTAATTTAAATTCATTAACCATATTTGGTTTAACTAATAATACTCTTTAGTTATACTATGTTAGAGTGACATTATAAATGATCGTTTTAACATTATTAATATTTTAATTATTACTATGATAATTGAAACAGAAATTGTATTTTATGAATAAACTTTCATATGTTTATTATAATAAATAATAGATTTAGTAGTATTTCCAAGAATATTATTAGTTAATAGAAGATTTAATACTTTTTTAGTAATTAATATTTTGTTTATTTTTATTAATATATATATTTATATGAATATATTTGAAAAGTATCATTAAATGAAAATGAAATAAGAAGAAACAATTAATATAAAAATAAGATATCAAGATTGTTTAAATATATTCCTAATTATTATATTTTTATCATTTATTTTCAAATAGTAGAATGTTTTTAATATGTTCAATTTTCTTAAATTATTTATGTAAAATAAAATTATGATATAACTGAAATAAAACAATAAATGTTCTTAATGAATTATTTCTTTGTTGTTCAATTAGACAATAAAATGATTAAAAAATTGGTTCATGAATAAATTTAGTAACTCTTTTCTTGTATTCACAA
>NW_001858331.1:0-835 GCF_000209125.1 Entamoeba dispar SAW760
ACTCGCATAATATTACTAACGAATCATTAGCACTGGCATTAATGCTGGTGGTGGTGGCAATCTTAATTAGCCATAAAGAAAAACTGGCGCTGGAGAAAGATATTCTCTGGAGCGTCGGGCGAGCGATAATTCAGCTGATTATTGTCGGCTATGTGCTGAAGTATATTTTCAGCGTGGATGATGCCAGCCTGACATTATTGATGGTGTTATTTATCTGCTTTAATGCGGCGTGGAACGCGCAAAAACGCAGTAAATATATTGCTAAAGCTTTTATCTCATCGTTTATTGCCATTACGGTCGGGGCGGGAATTACCCTGGCGGTGCTGATTCTCTCAGGGTCGATTGAATTTATCCCGATGCAGGTGATCCCTATCGCCGGGATGATTGCCGGTAACGCCATGGTAGCGGTGGGGTTGTGTTACAACAATTTAGGGCAACGGGTCATTAGCGAACAGCAACAGATTCAGGAGAAACTGAGTCTTGGTGCGACGCCGAAGCAGGCTTCAGCGATATTGATTCGCGACAGTATTCGCGCGGCTTTAATTCCGACGGTCGATTCAGCAAAAACGGTTGGCTTAGTGAGTTTACCAGGAATGATGTCCGGGCTGATATTTGCCGGGATTGATCCGGTGAAGGCGATTAAATATCAGATTATGGTGACCTTTATGCTGCTCTCAACCGCCAGCTTGTCGACCATTATTGCCTGCTATTTAACCTATCGTAAGTTTTATAATTCGCGCCACCAGTTGGTGGTGACGCAATTGAAGAAGAATGATGCGATGCCGGATGCGCAGCATCGCATCCGGCGTTGTGGTTCATGTGCCGATCAACGGAA
>NW_001858330.1:0-986 GCF_000209125.1 Entamoeba dispar SAW760
TTTTCTTTTTTTTATCATTGTTCATGATCATCCAAAATCATCATCATTTTTGCTACGCTTGAAATCTTTGCATTAGAATCGGTCCAGAAACACAATATTTTGAAATCGTGTAAAATGTTCTTACTTTTATCAATTTCATTTCTTCATTCAATTCTTTCTTAATTCTTTCTTCATTTTTCAATTTTCTAAATTCACTATCATTTTTGCTACGCTTGAAATCTTTGCATTAGAATCGGTCCAGAAACACAATATTTTGAAATCGTGTAAAATGTTCTTACTTTTATCAATTTCATTTCTTCATTCAATTCTTTCTTAATTCTTTCTTCATTTTTCAATTTCTAAATTCACTATCATTTTTGCTACGCTTGAAATCTTTGCATTAGAATCGGTCCAGAAACACAATATTTTGAAATCGTGTAAAATGCTCTTACTTTTTATCAATTCACTTCTTTATTATTAACATCATTTGTTTATTTCTTAATTTCATTTTGTTTCATTTTTATTTCCATTTTCATCTACTTTAATCTCTAAATTTATTTTTATCTCACTTGCATTTCCTCATTCTCAATTTCCTCATTCTTAGATTCCTCATTCTCAAGTTCTTCTTTCTTTAAATCCTTCATTTTTCTTTTAACTCCCATCTTTCGTTTTTGTTTTCGTTTTTCTTTTCCCTGTTCTTTTTCCTTCCATCTTTCGTTGTCCTTATGTTAATCAATACAATTCAACATGTTTCTTTTATTTTCTTTAAAAACTGTTCAACTGTACTGACAGGCTTACTGCCATCATTCAATGTATTTTGAATGATACGTATTTTATCAGGTTTCATTTAACTATCAATATTTTTCTTTCATTTATACAACTTTTGTTAGTTATTTATTAGAAAAAACTATTGTTTTACTTCATAAATTTATTAATAACTTCAAAGTTTTTCTAAAATTAGATAACGACTCAGATTATCCATACAAACAATATAGAATTATTCTAAA
>NW_001858329.1:0-946 GCF_000209125.1 Entamoeba dispar SAW760
GTTAGGTTGTTTTTATAACAGTTATAATTAACTAAACATAAAATATTTTTCTACATTATTTGTAGAGAATCTCAATGAGAATAAAAGAAGTTGATGTATAATTGTAAGAAATACCAATTAGTACCAAGTAGAACTATCAAACACAAATTAAGAACAATGACATAGTAAATAATATAATTTTAACATTTTTTTGTGATGAGGAGATAAAGAAAAATGAAAAGATGGAAATAAAGTATGTTTTCGTTGAATGATGAGGTATTTTGTTTTTTGAAAAATTAAATAAAAGATTGAATGAAACATTCGTTAATAATATGACAAAGACACACGTACTTGTATTGAATGGAAGTTGGAACAATAATGGTAATTCTGCATGGCTTATCAATAAATTTCTGGAGGGATTAAAACAAGAAATGGAAATAGAAGAGAGGATTGTTAATGTACCTCGAATGAATCCAGCAACATGTTATGGGTGTTTACAATGTAGAAACAAAGATGATTTTTATTGTGTCCAAAAGGATGAAACATTTGAATTAGAGAAAGATATATTAAACACTGAGATTGTTGTTTTTGCATTTCCAATTTATTATTTTAATATGCCAGGACCAATTAAAACATTGTTAGATCGTTTTGTTCCTTCATATGATTGGGATAATAATGGATTAAAGCAAAAACTTACTCCAATATTTAAACATAAAAGATTTGTATGTATAGTGAATTGTGCTGATGTTCAAGAGAGTTTTTGTGAAAGAGGTGCTTATGCAATTAAAGAAACTGCTAACTTGTATCATATTGCATATAATGAGTTATATATGGTTGGATGTGATGGAGAAGGTATTGTTGAGAAAGACATAAAGAAACAGGAAAAGGCTATTAATTTTGGAAAGCAAGTTGGTGTAGAACATTTACAATCTATTAATTAACATTCTTTCTTTTTTATTCTTTTATT
>NW_001858327.1:0-932 GCF_000209125.1 Entamoeba dispar SAW760
AGTTATAAGTTAAGTGTAGGTAGTATAAGTATAGAAGACAAGAACATAGTATAGTCATATAATCATATAGAATAGATATAAAAATAGATAAAGGTATAGAAATATACATAATAATAAGAACATATAAACATATAAGAATATAATAAACATAAATAACATAATAATAATAAACATAATAAAAAACATAATAATAATAAACATAATAATAATAATATATATAGAATAGATAAATAGATAAATAGATACATAATAATGGAGATGAGGGGTATCGATCCCCTTGCCCTTCGCATGCGAAGCGAAAGCTCTACCAATTGAGCTACATCCCCTAAGGTAATAATAGAGATATAAGAAATGAGAGATATAGGAAAGGAATAGATATATAGAGAAATAGATATATAGATAATAAAAAGTTAAAAGTATATATAAGAATAAGACAATATATATAAGATACAGTTAAAAGAATGCATCCGGTGGGGTTCGAACCCACGCATCTTGCGATAGCCGTTCTTGAGACGGCCCCCTTAGACCACTCGGGCACGAATGCTTCGTTATAGAAAGGGAAAAGAGTAAGAAAATGAATAGGAATAGTAATAATAATAAAAAGGAATAAAATACATAATAAGGTGTACATATACATAAGGGTGTATAAGTTGTATAAGTTGTATAAGTTGTATAAGTTGTATAGATAAGAAAGATAGTATAAGTAGTATAAATACTAAGATACATATATAATAGAAGTAAAGATAATATAGTAAGAAGTAGAATAAGAAGTGTATAAGTATAATAAACATAATAAACATAATAAACATAATAAACATAATAAAGAACATAATAATAATAAACATAATAATAATAATAATAGAAATAAGAATATAGATATATATAATATAATAATATATAAAGAAACATATAAGTGAAGTGTATAAAAAGAA
>NW_001858326.1:0-989 GCF_000209125.1 Entamoeba dispar SAW760
ATAAGGTACATAAATATATATATATATACATATACACATATATAAAATAAGAATAAACATAATAATATATATATATATATACATAAATTTTTAATATAATAAGAATAAGGAAGTACTACTGTATATAAAAGAGAATATAAGATATATAAGAAATAACATAAAAGAATAAAAGGTAATAATAGATAATAATGGAGGTGAGGGGTATCGATCCCCTTGCCCCTCGCATGCAAAGCGAGTGCTCTACCATCTGAGCTACACCCCCATTAACAATAAAGGGGAGGGGGAAAGTAGGAGTAGTAAGAGTAGTAGGTATAGTAGGTATAGTAAGAGTAGTAAGAGTAGTAGGTATAGTAAGAGGAATAAGAGATGTAAGAGATGTAAGAGATGTAAGAGATGTAAGAGATGTAAGAAATGTAAGAAATGTAAGAGATGTAAGAGATGTAACAGTAGTAAGTATAAGAAGTGAGAATAGATATAATAGATAAGAAGTGGAATAATAAAAATAATAAGGATAATAAATATATATAATATATATAATATAAATAATATAATAAAGGTATAGAGTAAGAATAGATATAATATATATAATAAGTATAATAAGTATAATATATAAGAGGAATAGATAAAGTTAATAGTATAAGTGACTAATAAATAAGAATATATACATATATATAGTATAAAAAGTGAACTCTTCAACGGGGATTCGAACCCCGGTCTTTCACGTGACAGGCGAAGATACTAACCAGCTATACTATTGAAGACTTCTATAAGAAGGTAAGAGTTGTATATATATACATGAATAAGTGTAATATATGAAGGTAAGAGTTGTATATATATATAAATATATAAATAAATATATATATATATGAATAAGTGAATAGAAGATATAAAATAGATATAAAAAAAAAGATAGAATATATATATAAATAAGATATAATAAGTATAAAATTTATAAAAAATATATAATAAGAGATAGCAATATTAATCAA
>NW_001858325.1:0-909 GCF_000209125.1 Entamoeba dispar SAW760
GGCGCACGCGCGCTACATGGAGTTACTAGAGAGCATTTTATCATTTACACCTTATTTATTAGGCTATGTCTAATAGGTAGGGATAGTAAGTGGTGTACCGAGATTGAAATAGTTAAGGAAAACTCAAAAGAACGTACATGACAGGGATAAATGATTGGAATTATTTGTTTTGAACGAGGAATTCCTTGTAATATCGAGTCATTAACTCGAGATGAATACGTCCCTGCCCTTTGTACACACCGCCCGTCGCTCCTACCGATTGAATAAAGAGGTGAAATTCTAGGATTCTGTCTTATAGATAGAAAAATGGATTTAAATCTCCTTATTTAGAGGAAGGAGAAGTCGTAACAAGGTTTCCGTAGGTGAACCTGCGGAAGGATCATTAAAAGAAAAGAAATAATCTTTTAAAATAAAACAAGAAATTTATAGAATAAGATAATCTACAAAGAAAATAATAAAAGTAAGAATAAAAGGAATTAGAATATAAGAAGAAAGAAAAAGTATAATAAAATATTACTTTGGATAGTTTAGTTTCCTGTGCGATGAAGAACGCAATGAATTGCGATAAGTGATAGGAACAATAAAATGTGAATATCCAAACTTTGAATGCTTGAAAGTATACTTATGAACTTCAAGGTATATATGATATTCAATATCCAAAATAAAAGAGTATATTAAAAGCAAATATTAGTAGAAGTGAGAAGTAGCTAGTGGGTAAAAGAGAGAAGAAGTAAAGAGCTTTAACCAGATATCTATAAGTGAGTTAATAAATAAAGATTTGAGTATCGTAAGAGGACTCCCTTAACTTAAGCATATCAATAAGGGAAGGAAGAAAAAATAACAATGATTTCTTAAGTAATGGCGAATGAAAAAGAAAAAGACCAAGTTGATAAAAATGGATAATTGTAA
>NW_001858324.1:0-817 GCF_000209125.1 Entamoeba dispar SAW760
CTGATACTCGACCGTTAAAATGAAGACATTTTAACGAGTAAGGAAACGAAATGGCGTAAGGACAACAAAAGTAGTAAAGATTTAAAGTAATTTAGATTGAAACTGTCCTTAGTGCAGATCTTGGTGGTAGTAGCAAATACTAAGAAGAGGAAAAAAACATCTTAGAACTGAAGAGGAGAAAGGTTCCTAAACAACATTACTTGGATTAGGGTGAATCGATCCTAAATTACAGATGGAAATCCTTAAGAAATATATAAGTGACATATAGTCAATATAAGGATTGAAAGGGAATAAGATTAATAGTTCTTAATCAAGAGAATTAATGATTAAATCTTAGAAATAAGATTAAATCGAATAAAATGGTAACATATCATGAACTTTAAAATGGAGTGTGAAAATCTACGGAAGAGTTCTCTTTTCTTCTTAACAAAAGTAAACTCCACTGAAATGAATCAATCAGAGAAGTGGAATTTATTGGCTTTGTAAGAAATTCAACATATGATTGAATTGTGGTATTTTTGCAGTCTTCCTAAAAATTAAAGGGAATCTTAGCATAAAGCTAATTAAAGAATTCTTTTGCTCGTACTAATAACCGCAACAGGTCTCCAAGAAGCAAAATCTTTAGTTAAATAGAATAACGCAGGTAAGGGAAGTCGGCAACATAGCTCTGTAAGTTAGCAAGAAAGAGTAGCTCTGGTGATTTCCTTGTAAAAGGATTAAAATCGAATCAGAACTTTAAAGGTTAGGGGAATCCGACTGTTTAATAAAAACATAGCATTCTGATAAATCTAAAAGGTTCATTACAGAATGTGATTTC
>NW_001858323.1:0-970 GCF_000209125.1 Entamoeba dispar SAW760
GATCAAGTCCAATTGTAACTACTAATGAATTTCCTTTAACTGGTGAATTTATTTGTTTGGTAATTTTATTTGCAATAACACCTTGATTACATTGACAAATAACAAAATTTTGTTGAATTGCCATTTTAACTTCAAGTGTTAAATTTCCAAATAATGCATTAGGAAACATTTTCATGGCAGCAAATGGTAATAAATCATCTATTGGAATAATTACTTCAAATTCTTTTTCAATTGTATTGTTTGGTGATTTAATAATTTCTTGAAGATTAAAATAACATCCACATACATTATCTTCATGATTATATGCTGATTCCCATTGTGTATAAATTCCTGGTTTATAATCTAATTCTTCTTGTGCTTTTAACATTCTAATAGCCGCATTTTCATATAATGCTTCTGTTTGTTCACATGCTGTTTTCTTATTTCTTGAATATACTCTATATGCATCAAATAAATGTGTTGATGATTTTAATCCTACAAAATATTCTATTGCTGTTAATCTTCCTGTTTGAAATGCTGAAATATCTCCTTCTTGTGTATCACTTATTTGTGTCCAAAATTGTTCTGTTGGTTTAATTTGAATTCTAACTAATGCTGTAATAGATGATTTATCTATATTTGTAATTTGAATTGATTCATCTGTTAATTTTACTTTAGTATACATTCCTTTTTGTACAGGACATGGTGGATCAGATGAATCAATTGATAAACATTTATTATCATGAACACCTGAATTAGCTTCAAGTATTCCATCTGTATAATTAAAGTATTTAATAAGGTCACCTGTTTCTTCTTGATCTAATGCTTTAGTAACGTTATAGTTCATCTTCTTTATTTTGATTTATTAGTTCAATCTTTTATTTCATTATGAAGTTTGGTAATTGGAAAAGATTCAAAGAAGGATTAAAGAAATTAGCAGCTGCATTAGCAGTTGGTGCCAAATTAGGTGGAAATATGATAGAAAAAGCAA
>NW_001858322.1:0-943 GCF_000209125.1 Entamoeba dispar SAW760
ATTATATTATTATATGACTATGTACTTTTATTATTATTCCTAGTCTGTTTATTTTATATCTTATCTTTCTTATGTCTTTTATATATCATATCTATATCTATATCTATATCATATCTATATCATTTATATAACTTATATCATTTATATAACTTATATCATTTATATAACTTATAACATTTATATAACTTATAACATTTATATAACTTATATATCCCTTTTTTTATCTTCCCAGTATTTTATGAATGTTATAGGGCTTGTGGCGCAATGGAAACGCATCAGACTACGAATCTGGGGATTGCAGGTTCGATCCCTGCCAAGCTCGTCTTTTTATTGACTAGATTACTTTACTTTAATCCCTTTCAACTTCTATAACCTTTATATTCTATTATATATATATTTCTTTATTTATATATATATATATATTTCTTTATTTATTTATTTATATATATCTTTATTTATATATCTATGTATGTATTTATTTCTATATTCCTTTATTTCTATATTTCTATATTTCTATATTCCTTTATTCCTTTATTCCTTTATTTAAAAAAAAACTCTCTATATAAAAACAAAAAGGTAGATTACCTGACGTTCCCATCTGTGTGAACATAATGGTACTGATCAGGCTCTAAGCATCTTTACTTCCGTGTTCGGATGGGAACGGGTGTATCCTACTTGATATGAACCTACCGTTATCCTACTTACTTATGACTATGACTATCATATATTTTCTTATATTATTATATTATTATATGACTATGTACTTTTATTATTATTCCTAGTCTGTTTATTTTATATCTTATCTTTCTTATGTCTTTTATATATCATATCTATATCTATATCTATATCATATCTATATCATTTATATAACTTATATCATTTATATAACTTATATCATTTATATAACTTATAACATTTATATAACTATAACATTTATATAACT
>NW_001858321.1:0-955 GCF_000209125.1 Entamoeba dispar SAW760
GTATCCAATATCGTTCTGTGGATCCTCCAAAAAATAAAGTTTTATCAGAAATGGTGAGGTTGTAGCAGAGATATTAATTCAACAATTTTATTGAAAAAAGGTGCACTTTTTTGATTTTAATAAAAAGTACTAGGTATCCAATATCGTTCTGTGGATCCTCCAAAAAATAAAGTTTTATCAGAAATGGTGAGGTTGTAGCATAGATATTAATTCAACAAATTTGTTGAAAAAAGGTGCACTTTTTATGATTTTAATATAAAGTACTATATATCAATTATCTTCAAAAGCACTCTGCAAAAAGATAAAAATTATTAATTGTGATCGTCATGTATTTGAGATATTAATTTATTCTATTTTTATCTAAACCAAATGAAAGAAGTTAAATGTCGTCAATTTTAATAAAAAGTACTAAGTATTAATCACATTAATATGCACTCTACAAAAAGATAAAAATTATTAATTCTGGTCGCTTTCTATCTGAGATAATTTTTGACATGTTTCTGTCTAAATTAGACGAAAGAAGTTAAATGCGTCTGATTTTAATAAAAAGTACTAGGTATCTAGTAACTTTATATGGAACCTCCAAAAAATAAAGTTTTATCAGAAATGGTGAGGTTGTAGATGAGATACAAGTTCAACAATTTTATTGAAAAAAGGTGCACTTTTTTGATTTTAATAAAAAGTACTAGGTATCTATTACCTTACATCATGCACTTAAAAAATGCAGTTGTTATTAATTCTTGACGCAGTACATTTGAGATATTAATAATTATTAAAATAATAGTGTTCTATTTATAGATTATTTTTTGTTATTCATTGTAGAAATAACATTTTTTAAATCAAGATTTTATGAAGTATAAGTTATTTATTTTTAAATCAACATTTTTCAAAAAATCTTTTCTATTAAAAAACTATATTATTTTATTATTTAAACTATTTCAATTCAAACGTTAAA
>NW_001858320.1:0-1025 GCF_000209125.1 Entamoeba dispar SAW760
GTGTAGTTGGTTATCACATCACTTTCACGTAGTGAGGGTCCCCGGTTCGAACCCGGGTGGAACCATCTTTTTAGATAGTAAGAAGGAGTTTTGTAGTGATATGTAGTGATATGTAGTGATAACTAGTGATATAAAAAGATAATAAGTTGATATAATAAAAAGTTAATAATATATAAACATATAAAAATAAAGTACATAAAAACAGCGGAGGGAAGTTTCGATCAACCGACCTGCAAGTTATGAGCCTGCCGCGCTACCACTGCGCCACCCCGCTTTAACAATTAATAAAATAAGAAGAATAAAAGGGCAGGGAATAAAAGGAAAATACATAATACATAAAAATATACTAAGGTATTATATAGGAAGAAAATATAAAGGAAGGATATATTTAAGAAGAAGGATAGAAAAGTGATATAAGTGATATAAGTAGTAAAGTAGAAGAGATAACTCAGGAAGTGATACATAAGGTAATATAAGTAATATAAGTAATATAAGTAATATAAGTAATATAAGTAATATAAGTAATATAAATAGGAAGATAGTATAAGTAGTATAAATAATAGAAGTAAGAATATAATAGGAAGAATATAAGTGAATATAGGATAAGGATATAAAAATATAGATAAAATAGTTATATATAAGAAATAATGATAGAAATAGAAGTAAGAATAGATAAATAGATATAAATATACATAAATAAAGATAAGATAAAATAATATAAAGAAATAGATATATAATATAAGGATATATGTATAAAAAGATTCCATCGCCGGGAATCGAACCCGGGGCGCAAACGTGAGAGGCTTGCATGTTACCAACTACACCACAATGGATATATAAACTAAGGAATAAAGAAAAAAGAATATAAAATATAAAGTATAAAATATAAAGTATAAAATTTAAAGTATAAAAAATGAAATAGATAATAATAATAATAATAATAATAATAATAATAGAAATATAAAGTATAGAAGATAGTGTATAAAATATATAAAGTATAAGTAATATATAAAATAGTGGTATAG
>NW_001858319.1:0-931 GCF_000209125.1 Entamoeba dispar SAW760
GGACTCATTCTTCGATAGGTGAGTTGTTACACATTCCTTAGCGGTTTCCGACTTCCATGGCCACCGTCCTATTGTCAATATGAATGAATACCTTTTGTGGTACTCGTTATGTTTCTTTTTGGCACTTTATCTCGACGTTCGGTTCATCCCGCATCGCCAGTCCTGCTTACCAGACTTGGCCGATTCAAAGTATGTTTATATTTAAATTCCTGAAGTGTATTTAACACTGAGAATTCTTCTTTGTTTATTCATAGTTTGACAAGATGTTGAGTGAAAATACTCACCCATTACACCTAATCATTATCTTTACCAATCAATACTATTAATACTTTGACCTTCCTAAGGGAATATTCAGGTGGAACCAGCTACTAGATAGTTCGATGAGTCTTTCGCCCCTATACTCAAATATGACAAGTAATTTGCACGTTAACACTGCGTGAATCTTCCACCAAAGTTTCCTTCGGCTTCAATCCGTTCAAGTATAGTTCACCATCTTTCGGGTCCTAACATATTTACTTCTTCTATTGAAAGATACTATTGCTAAATGTATTTCTACACTCTCATAGTTTTTCGTTTTCTCTTCATGTTATAGCTTTCCTGCTATTCTCATTCGCATCCATGTTAGACTCCTTGGTCCGTGTTTCAAGACGGGTAGATAATTTACTTCTTCAAGAGTTTCTATTCTCGGGATTAAATGTATTAATCTTACCTTAAATAGCTTTTATCATTCCATTATTATTGGATTTTTACTTTTAATTCACAATTAAATACTAAGATTTCTCTTAATATTCTCGTTTATTAATAATCACTATAAATGAAATAATTCTCTTGCTCTTAATAATTTCCTATATTACAAATTTCAATACAATCTTATTAAATATACTACTTATATATCTAATCTTTTTATATTTTTATTTATAATACATTCTAC
>NW_001858318.1:0-969 GCF_000209125.1 Entamoeba dispar SAW760
AAATACTGGGAGATAAAAAAAGGGATATATAAGTTATATAAATGTTATAAGTTATATAAATGTTATAAGTTATATAAATGATATAAGTTATATAAATGATATAAGTTATATAAATGATATAGATATGATATAGATATAGATATAGATATGATATATAAAAGACATAAGAAAGATAAGATATAAAATAAACAGACTAGGAATAATAATAAAAGTACATAGTCATATAATAATATAATAATATAAGAAAATATATGATAGTCATAGTCATAAGTAAGTAGGATAACGGTAGGTTCATATCAAGTAGGATACACCCGTTCCCATCCGAACACGGAAGTAAAGATGCTTAGAGCCTGATCAGTACCATTATGTTCACACAGATGGGAACGTCAGGTAATCTACCTTTTTGTTTTTATATAGAGAGTTTTTTTTTAAATAAAGGAATAAAGGAATAAAGGAATATAGAAATATAGAAATATAGAAATAAAGGAATATAGAAATAAATACATACATAGATATATAAATAAAGATATATATAAATAAATAAATAAAGAAATATATATATATATATAAATAAAGAAATATATATATAATAGAATATAAAGGTTATAGAAGTTGAAAGGGATTAAAGTAAAGTAATCTAGTCAATAAAAAGACGAGCTTGGCAGGGATCGAACCTGCAATCCCCAGATTCGTAGTCTGATGCGTTTCCATTGCGCCACAAGCCCTATAACATTCATAAAATACTGGGAAGATAAAAAAAGGGATATATAAGTTATATAAATGTTATAAGTTATATAAATGTTATAAGTTATATAAATGATATAAGTTATATAAATGATATAAGTTATATAAATGATATAGATATGATATAGATATAGATATAGATATGATATATAAAAGACATAAGAAAGATAGATATAAATAAACAGACTAGATAATAATAAAGTACATAGTCATATATATATATAT
>NW_001858317.1:0-1027 GCF_000209125.1 Entamoeba dispar SAW760
TTTTGGGTCTCAAAACCCACGAGAAACAAAACTATTTTGAGTAGTATTTAATTATGTTAAGCATTCTTAAAATAAATTATAAACATATTTACAGCTTCATTAAATAAAACCATAAACATACATTACCATAAAAGCATTAAGAGAATAAGGATGATTAATAATAATTAATGCTACTATATAATGAGAGGAATAATAAAGAGAGAATATAGCATTTACGTTTGTTTAAATAATAAATTATGAGAGAATAGCACAGTTTGTCAATAAAATAATAAATAAAATAAGTATTCATAATATTTAGGGAGAATAATATAAGAGATAAACAGAATAAGTAATCTCATAGAAGAGATTAATTAAAGAAATAAGAAATGATTATTAAAAGAATTTAATATAATCATAATAGATATATGTTGTTAAGAATGAAAGAATTTAAAGAAATAAATATAAGACTGAATATAAAGAAAATTGTACTTGATCTAACTATATAAAAGTAATTAGATGACAGAACAGATTTAAATAATATAAGTTTGTTTTTTAGTATAATTAGTAAATAAAAAAGAAGTCAAAAGTAGGAGAATAAAGAAAGGAAAAATGGATATAAATACAAAAGAGAAGTAAGAATAAAGAATCCTTCCTTTTAAAAAGGAAGAAGAATAAAATATCTGGTTGATCCTGCCAGTATTATATGCTGATGTTAAAGATTAAGCCATGCATGTGTAAGTATAAAGACCAAGTAGGATGAAACTGCGGACGGCTCATTATAACAGTAATAGTTTCTTTGGTTAGTAAAGTACAAGGATAGCTTTGTGAATGATAAAGATAATACTTGAGACGATCCAATTTGTATTAGTACAAAGTGGCCAATTTATGTAAGTAAATTGAGAAATGACATTCTAAGTGAGTTAGGATGCCACGACAATTGTAGAACACACAGTGTTTAACAAGTAACCAATGAGAATTTCTGATCTATCAATCAGTTGGTAGTATCGAGGACTACCAGATTATACGGATAACGAGGAATTGGGGTTCG
>NW_001858316.1:0-444 GCF_000209125.1 Entamoeba dispar SAW760
ATAAGGTTCTAAACATTTAACTATTGAACAAAATAAATGTGTTTCAACAGTTAAATGTTTAGAACCTTATTGTTCAGGAAATAACTGTGCATTTAGAAGTAATTGTACTGATGATATTAAGCCAACTTCTATTACTGAATCTGGAATAGAAAAACTTGTTTGTAGAACTTATTCATGTGATAGATCAAGTGGAGAATGTATTCCAAATACCTTACAACCATCTAGCTATTGCCCTAAGTTATCAAGTAAATGTGAAGAACATTATTGTTCTGCTGGAACTTGTATGGTTCAAGAAAAAAAATGTATTAAAGTATCTCCATATGAAGAAAATCCATGCTATGAAGCTACTTGTGATATTGACACTGGAAACTGTGTTATGAATTTAGTTGGATGTAGTTCTGGAATGAAAGTATGTGGTAAGGTTAATGGAAATTGTAGATGTGA
>NW_001858315.1:0-936 GCF_000209125.1 Entamoeba dispar SAW760
AATGTCGTCATTTTATAAAAAGTACTAAGTATTAATCACATTAATATGCACTCTACAAAAAGATAAAAATTATTAATTCTGGTCGCTTTCTATCTGAGATAATTTTTGACATGTTTCTGTCTAAATTAGACGAAAGAAGTTAAATGCGTCTGATTTTAATAAAAAGTACTAGGTATCTAGTAACTTTATATGGAACCTCCAAAAAATAAAGTTTTATCAGAAATGGTGAGGTTGTAGATGAGATACAAGTTCAACAATTTTATTGAAAAAAGGTGCACTTTTTTGATTTTAATAAAAAGTACTAGGTATCCAATATCGTTCTGTGGATCCTCCAAAAAATAAAGTTTTATCAGAAATGGTGAGGTTGTAGCAGAGATATTAATTCAACAATTTTATTGAAAAAAGGTGCACTTTTTATGATTTTAATAAAAAGTACTAGGTATCCAATATCGTTCTGTGGATCCTCCAAAAAATAAAGTTTTATCAGAAATGGTGAGGTTGTAGCAGAGATATTAATTCAACAATTTTATTGAAAAAAGGTGCACTTTTTTGATTTTAATAAAAAGTACTAGGTATCCAATATCGTTCTGTGGATCCTCCAAAAAATAAAGTTTTATCAGAAATGGTGAGGTTGTAGCAGAGATATTAATTCAACAAATTTGTTGAAAAAAGGTGCACTTTTTTGATTTTAATAAAAAGTACTAGGTATCCAATATCGTTCTGTGGATCCTCCAAAAAATAAAGTTTTATCAGAAATGGTGAGGTTGTAGCAGAGATATTAATTCAACAATTTTATTGAAAAAAGGTGCACTTTTTATGATTTTAATATAAAGTACTAGGTATCCAATATCGTTCTGTGGATCCTCCAAAAAATAAAGTTTTATCAGAAATGGTGAGGTTGTAGCAGAGATATTAATTCAACAAATTTGTTGAAAA
>NW_001858314.1:0-920 GCF_000209125.1 Entamoeba dispar SAW760
AGTAAGTGTGGTAGGATATGAACATAATAACATATCTAGTATAAGTAGTATACATAAAATAGATAAGTAGAGGAAAAGTATAAAGGATATAGTTATAGTAGTTATAGAATAAAACATATAGAAAAGATATAAAGTATAAAGTATAAGGTATAAGATATAAGATATAAGGTATAAAGTATAAGGTATAAAGTATAAGTTATAAGAGTATAGTATAGTATAGTATAGGTGGAAGTATAGTAGGAATATACTATTAAAAGATGCAAGAGGTGGGGTTTGAACCCACGCCTCCGAAGAGATCCGTACCTGAAACGGACGCCTTGGACCACTCGGCCACTCTTGCTATTACCTTGAAGGAAATAGAAAGTAGAAAAACAAGAATAGTAATAAACATGATAGAATAGTAATAAACATGATAGAATAGTAAGGTGAATAGTCATATAGAATAATAAATAGATAGAATAGGAAGTAGTTTTGTCATATAGAATAATAAATAGATAGAATAGTAAGGTGAATAGTCATATAGAATAAACATATAAAAAGAATAAAAATAAATAATATATGATAGAAATGGGTAGATATATAGAATAGGAAGTATAAAAATTAGAAGGATGTATAAGTATATAATATATAATATAGAATAGTCATAAAAATAGACTAAGTGTAAGAATAAAAATTATAGATATAGAGATTGATATAAATATAAATATAAATATAAATATATATATATATATATATAACACATAAAATTTAAGATATAAATATATGATAGTGTAAGATAATGATATAAAAGTACGACAATGGCAGGATTTGAACCTACGCCTCCATAGGAGAAGTGATTTCGAGTCACACGCCTTACACCACTCGGCCACATTGTCATTAACCTTTAAATATAGAAAGGAAAGTGGTATAAAAGTCTAATA
>NW_001858313.1:0-980 GCF_000209125.1 Entamoeba dispar SAW760
TAACTAACAAAAGTTGTATAAATGAAAGAAAAATATTGATAGTTAAATGAAACCTGATAAAATACGTATCATTCAAAATACATTGAATGATGGCAGTAAGCCTGTCAGTACAGTTGAACAGTTTTTAAAGAAAATAAAAGAAACATGTTGAATTGTATTGATTAACATAAGGACAACGAAAGATGGAAGGAAAAAGAACAGGGAAAAGAAAAACGAAAACAAAAACGAAAGATGGGAGTTAAAAGAAAAATGAAGGATTTAAAGAAAGAAGAACTTGAGAATGAGGAATCTAAGAATGAGGAAATTGAGAATGAGGAAATGCAAGTGAGATAAAAATAAATTTAGAGATTAAAGTAGATGAAAATGGAAATAAAAATGAAACAAAATGAAATTAAGAAATAAACAAATGATGTTAATAATAAAGAAGTGAATTGATAAAAAGTAAGAGCATTTTACACGATTTCAAAATATTGTGTTTCTGGACCGATTCTAATGCAAAGATTTCAAGCGTAGCAAAAATGATAGTGAATTTAGAAATTGAAAAATGAAGAAAGAATTAAGAAAGAATTGAATGAAGAAATGAAATTGATAAAAGTAAGAACATTTTACACGATTTCAAAATATTGTGTTTCTGGACCGATTCTAATGCAAAGATTTCAAGCGTAGCAAAAATGATAGTGAATTTAGAAAATTGAAAAATGAAGAAAGAATTAAGAAAGAATTGAATGAAGAAATGAAATTGATAAAAGTAAGAACATTTTACACGATTTCAAAATATTGTGTTTCTGGACCGATTCTAATGCAAAGATTTCAAGCGTAGCAAAAATGATGATGATTTTGGATGATCATGAAACATGGATAAAAAAAAGAAAAAAATAAAAAAGAAAAGAGAGAAAAAATTGGAGGATGAAATTTGATGAAATCATGTCATTTTTCACGAAATTCAATATATGTTAATCTAGGACCATCAGAGATGCAAA
>NW_001858312.1:0-607 GCF_000209125.1 Entamoeba dispar SAW760
ACTGGTAGTGTACTAGTAATTGTTATAGTTATGAGTAATTCTTGACGCAGTATAGATAAAATAATTTTTAACAATTCATTCTAACATAATTTATTAATTATTGATAATTAAATCATTTTCTATAAAAAGTAATAAATATCAAATAACTTTTAGTGTACTAGTAATTGTTATAGTTATTATTAATTCTTGACGCAGTATAGATAAAATAATTTTTAACAATTCATTCTAACATAATTTATTAATTATTGATAATTAAATCATTTTCTATAAAAAGTAATAAATATCAAATAACTTTTAGTGTACTAGTAATTGTTATAGTTATTATTAATTCTTGACGCAGTATAGATAAAATAATTTTTAACAATTCATTCTAACATAATTTATTAATTATTGATAATTAAATCATTTTCTATAAAAAGTAATAAATATCAAATAACTTTTAGTGTACTAGTAATTGTTATAGTTATTATTAATTCTTGACGCAGTACATTTGAGATATTAATAATTATTAAAATAATAGTGTTCTATTTATAGATTATTTTTTGTTATTCATTGTAGAAATAACATTTTTTAAATCAAGATTTTATGAAGTATAAGTTATTTATTT
>NW_001858311.1:0-976 GCF_000209125.1 Entamoeba dispar SAW760
TACCTTTATAGTTTTATAGACTTCATTATTTCTGTATTTATATATCAAAGCATTCGTGCCCGAGTGGTCTAAGGGGGCCGATTTAAGCTCGGCTATCGGAAGATGCGTGGGTTCGAACCCCACCGGATGCATTCTTTTTATACACTTCACTTATATGTTTCTTTATATATTATTATATTATATATATCTATATTCTTATTTCTATTATTATTATTATTATGTTTATTATTATTATGTTCTTTATTATGTTTATTATGTTTATTATGTTTATTATGTTTATTATACTTATACACTTCTTATTCTACTTCTTACTATATTATCTTTACTTCTATTATATATGTATCTTAGTATTTATACTACTTATACTATCTTTCTTATCTATACAACTTATACAACTTATACAACTTATACAACTTATACACCCTTATGTATATGTACACCTTATTATGTATTTTATTCCTTTTTATTATTATTACTATTCCTATTCATTTTCTTACTCTTTTCCCTTTCTATAACGAAGCATTCGTGCCCGAGTGGTCTAAGGGGGCCGTCTCAAGAACGGCTATCGCAAGATGCGTGGGTTCGAACCCCACCGGATGCATTCTTTTAACTGTATCTTATATATATTGTCTTATTCTTATATATACTTTTAACTTTTTATTATCTATATATCTATTTCTCTATATATCTATTCCTTTCCTATATCTCTCATTTCTTATATCTCTATTATTACCTTAGGGGATGTAGCTCAATTGGTAGAGCTTTCGCTTCGCATGCGAAGGGCAAGGGGATCGATACCCCTCATCTCCATTATTATGTATCTATTTATCTATTTATCTATTCTATATATATTATTATTATTATGTTTATTATTATTATGTTTTTTATTATGTTTATTATTATTATGTTATTTATGTTTATTATATTCTATATGTTTATATGTCTTATTATTATGTATATTTCTATACCTTTATCT
>NW_001858310.1:0-801 GCF_000209125.1 Entamoeba dispar SAW760
TATCAATAAAATAATTTGTTTTGTAGATAAAGTATTGAAGGACGTATAGATGAGTAGAGTCAATATTTTTTGTCACTGAGTCAATTTTATCATATCTCTGTAACAAGGTTGTTTTAATGAAAACTTATAAGGTAAAAAATGTTCTTGGAGGTAATCTGAAGACCTCATTTTTTAACAATTTTTTCATGATTATTTCATCATTTTATTTAACATAATTATGTATGAGAAATGAATTGTTTAGAATTCAATTCTGAACAACTTTTACCTTATAAATTTTTATACTTTCGTTGACATTTTTTGAGATATTAATATAAAAAAATAATGATTAATATTAAAAAGAAATACATAATGAAGATAAAATAAAATAAATAAATCATGAATAATAACTAATACAGATTAAGATAATTGTTAAACAGAATTTAATTTAAAGAATGAGATATAAAGATATTAAATAATTTTTTAATAGTCTTTAATAAAAATAATCATTCATATCTCAAAAAATGTCAACGAAAGTATAAAAATTTATAAGGTAAAAGTTGTTCAGATATTAATTTTAAACAAGTGATTTATTAATAAAAATTTATAAAAAATGATACTTCTATCATGATTTTTTTGAGACACAAAAAATGACTTATCTTAAATATACATCGTTTTTCATATAATATAAAATAATAATTATAATACTGATATATCAAATAAAATAATTGTTTTGTACATAAAGTATTGAAGGACGTATAGATGAGTAGAGTCAATATTTTTTGTCACTGAGTCAATTTTATCATATCTCTGTAACAAGGTTGT
>NW_001858309.1:0-672 GCF_000209125.1 Entamoeba dispar SAW760
CTGTTTATTTTATATCTTATCTTTCTTATGTCTTTTATATATGATATAGATATAGATATAGATATGATATATAAAAGACATAAGAAAGATAAGATATAAAATAAACAGACTAGGAATAATAATAAAAGTACATAGTCATATAATAATATAATAATATAAGAAAATATATGATAGTCATAGTCATAAGTAAGTAGGATAACGGTAGGTTCATATCAAGTAGGATACACCCGTTCCCATCCGAACACGGAAGTAAAGATGCTTAGAGCCTGATCAGTACCATTATGTTCACACAGATGGGAACGTCAGGTAATCTACCTTTTTGTTTTTATATAGAGAGTTTTTTTTTAAATAAAGGAATAAAGGAATAAAGGAATATAGAAATATAGAAATATAGAAATAAAGGAATATAGAAATAAATACATACATAGATATATAAATAAAGATATATATAAATAAATAAATAAAGAAATATATATATATATATAAATAAAGAAATATATATATAATAGAATATAAAGGTTATAGAAGTTGAAAGGGATTAAAGTAAAGTAATCTAGTCAATAAAAAGACGAGCTTGGCAGGGATCGAACCTGCAATCCCCAGATTCGTAGTCTGATGCGTTTCCATTGCGCCACAAGCCCTATAACATTCATAAAATACTGGGAAGATAAA
>NW_001858308.1:0-1022 GCF_000209125.1 Entamoeba dispar SAW760
TTTTTTTATCTTCCCAGTATTTTATGAATGTTATAGGGCTTGTGGCGCAATGGAAACGCATCAGACTACGAATCTGGGGATTGCAGGTTCGATCCCTGCCAAGCTCGTCTTTTTATTGACTAGATTACTTTACTTTAATCCCTTTCAACTTCTATAACCTTTATATTCTATTATATATATATTTCTTTATTTATATATATATATATATTTCTTTATTTATTTATTTATATATATCTTTATTTATATATCTATGTATGTATTTATTTCTATATTCCTTTATTTCTATATTTCTATATTTCTATATTCCTTTATTCCTTTATTCCTTTATTTAAAAAAAAACTCTCTATATAAAAACAAAAAGGTAGATTACCTGACGTTCCCATCTGTGTGAACATAATGGTACTGATCAGGCTCTAAGCATCTTTACTTCCGTGTTCGGATGGGAACGGGTGTATCCTACTTGATATGAACCTACCGTTATCCTACTTACTTATGACTATGACTATCATATATTTTCTTATATTATTATATTATTATATGACTATGTACTTTTATTATTATTCCTAGTCTGTTTATTTTATATCTTATCTTTCTTATGTCTTTTATATATCATATCTATATCTATATCTATATCATATCTATATCATTTATATAACTTATATCATTTATATAACTTATATCATTTATATAACTTATAACATTTATATAACTTATAACATTTATATAACTTATATATCCCTTTTTTTATCTTCCCAGTATTTTATGAATGTTATAGGGCTTGTGGCGCAATGGAAACGCATCAGACTACGAATCTGGGGATTGCAGGTTCGATCCCTGCCAAGCTCGTCTTTTTATTGACTAGATTACTTTACTTTAATCCCTTTTCAACTTCTATAACCTTTATATTCTATTATATATATATTTCTTTATTTATATATATATATATATTTCTTTATTTATTTATTTATATATATCTTTATTTATATATCTATGTATGTATTTATTTCTATATTCCTTTATTT
>NW_001858307.1:0-981 GCF_000209125.1 Entamoeba dispar SAW760
TTTTTATACTAATACATAAGGTAAAGAACTAATATACTAATACATAGGTGTACAATGTATATACTAATAGATAAAATTTTTATACTAATAGTAATAGTAATAGTAATAGTAATAAATAGGAGTTTTATACTAATAGATAAGAATAGGTGTGAAAAGAAATAAATAAATATATATATATATATAAGGATGTATATAGGAAAGTACATAGACATAAATAATAATAAACATAAACATAAACATAAATATAAATATAAATATAATATAGAAGAACATAATAATAATAATAATAATAATAATAATATATAATATATAATATACATATAAAGAAATATAAACATATAGATATATACATAAGCATAGAGTAATAAAGTAAAAGATAATATAAGTCTAATAAGTAATATAAGTAATATAAATATAATAAGAATAAAGTCAAAGTCGCATATATACATGGTATAGTAATCCATTGTGGTGTAGTTGGTAACATACAAGCCTTTCACGTTTGTGCCCCGGGTTCGATTCCCGGCGATGGAATTTTTTAGCATTAATATAAAGTATAAGTAGTAATAATATAAAGTATAAGTAGTAATAATATAAAGTATAAGTAGTAATAATATAAAGTATAAGTAGTAATAATATAAAGTAAAGGTAGTAATAATATAAAGTAGATAAAGTATAGGTAATAATAAATAGATAGTAATAAGAAAATAATAAATGAGGAAGTATATAAAGAATATAAATATAAACATATATACATATATACATATATACATATATACATATATACATAATAACATAATAACATAATAACATAATAACATAATAACATAATAACATAATAACATATATAGTCATATAGTATAATAGTCATATATAGAATAACATAAGATGATAGGATTAATAAGAATAAAGATATCGATACCGACCATAGCTCAGTTGGTAGAGCGGAGGACTGTAGTTGTAGAATAGAATTCCTTAGGTCAC
>NW_001858306.1:0-948 GCF_000209125.1 Entamoeba dispar SAW760
TCTAGTATATATATATATATATAGTACTTATGTACTTCTTATTCTTTTATGTATATATGTACTTATGTATATATTTATATATTTATATATGTATATATTTATATATGTATATATGTATATATGTACCCTCTTATTATGTTTATCCTATTATTACCCTTCTTATTACTCCTTATAACTTTATCCTATTATTACCTATTCAACTTATGCTTATCATATTTACTTTATCATATCTACTTTATTATTTCTACTTTATCATTTCTGCTTATCATATCTACTTTATCATTTCTGCTTATCATATCTACTTTAACATTTCTGCTTAACTTCTGCTTAACTTATGCTTACTGAAAGCTTCCGTGGCTCAGTCGGCAGAGCGAACGGCTGTTAACCGTTAGGTCCTTGGTTCGATCCCAAGCGGAAGCGTCTTTTTTACTATTATTATTAACCTTTATGCTACTATTATTATTATTATCATCTTATTCACTTATTATTATATTATTATATTATATTATTATGTTCTTTTTTTATTCCCTTATTCCCTTATTCTTTCTCTTTAGTAGATATATTCTTATATTTCTATTTCTATTTATTATACTTATACATGTATATATGTATATATCTTTTTATACTTCCTTAGTATTTTACTTAGTATTTTACTTCCTATATCCTTATTAGATGTACCTACTTTATACTATTACCTATATGCTATTCTTATCCCTTTATACTATACTATTCTATTCCTCTTATACTATTCTTATCCCTTTATACCTTTATATTCTTATACTTTTATACTTTTATACTTTTATACCTATAACCATTTATACCTTTATACCTTTATACCTTTATACCTTTATACTTTATACTATTTCCTCTTATACCACCTATTCTTATTATAAAAATACGCCCCCCGTGGGGCTCGAACCCACGACCGCGCGGTTAAGAGCCGCGCGC
>NW_001858305.1:0-929 GCF_000209125.1 Entamoeba dispar SAW760
CGATGTCACCAGGATTGGATGAAATTCAGATGTACAAAGATGAAGAAACTTTGTTTCTAAATCCAAGTATATCAATACTACCTTGTTCAGAACTTAAAGAGAAATCTTGAGTTTATGGACTTCAGGGGGAGTATGGTCACAAGGCTGAAACTTAAAGGAATTGACGGAAGGGCACACCAGGAGTGGAGCCTGCGGCTTAATTTGACTCAACACGGGAAAACTTACCAAGACCGAACAGTAGAAGGAATGACAGATTAAGAGTTCTTTCATGATTTATTGGGTAGTGGTGCATGGCCGTTCTTAGTTGGTGGAGTGATTTGTCAGGTTAATTCCGGTAACGAACGAGACTGAAACCTATTAATTAGTTTTCTGCCTATAAGACAGAAATGTTCGCAAGAACAGGTGCGTAAGTACCACTTCTTAAAGGGACACATTTCAATTGTCCTATTTTAATTGTTAGTTATCTAATTTCGATTAGAACTCTTTTAACGTGGGAAAAAGAAAAAGGAAGCATTCAGCAATAACAGGTCTGTGATGCCCTTAGACATCTTGGGCCGCACGCGCGCTACAATGGAGTTACTAGAGAGCATTTTATCATTTACACCTTATTTATTAGGCTATGTCTAATAGGTAGGGATAGTAAGTGGTGTACCGAGATTGAAATAGTTAAGGAAAACTCAAAAGAACGTACATGACAGGGATAAATGATTGGAATTATTTGTTTTGAACGAGGAATTCCTTGTAATATCGAGTCATTAACTCGAGATGAATACGTCCCTGCCCTTTGTACACACCGCCCGTCGCTCCTACCGATTGAATAAAGAGGTGAAATTCTAGGATTCTGTCTTATAGATAGAAAAATGGATTTAAATCTCCTTATTTAGAGGAAGGAGAAGTCGTAACAAGGTTTCCGTAGGTGAACCTGCGGA
>NW_001858304.1:0-417 GCF_000209125.1 Entamoeba dispar SAW760
AAATTTTTATACTTTCGTTGACATTTTTTGGGATATTAATATAAAAAAATAATGATTAATATTAAAAAGAAATACATAATGAAGATAAAATAAAATAAATAAATCATGAATAATAACTAATACAGATTAAGATAATTGTTAAACAGAATTTAATTTAAAGAATGAGATATAAAGATATTAAATAATTTTTTAATAGTCTTTAATAAAAATAATCATTCATATCTCAAAAAATGTCAACGAAAGTATAAAAATTTATAAGGTAAAAGTTGTTCAGAATTGAATTCTAAACAACTCTTTATTTAATGATGTTGTAATGATAAATTGAACGATTTTATTCATCTTTTTAACGTTTGAATTGAAATAGTTTAAATAATAAAATAATATAGTTTTTTAATAGAAAAGATTTTTGAAAAATGT
>NW_001858303.1:0-995 GCF_000209125.1 Entamoeba dispar SAW760
AGTACTTCCTTATTCTTATTATATTAAAAATTTATGTATATATATATATATATTATTATGTTTATTCTTATTTTATATATGTGTATATGTATATATATATATATTTATGTACCTTATATATATCCATTTATTCTTTTATCTTTTATTAACTTATATCCTTATATTTTTATGTTTAAAACGACCGACTTTCCTTATATTTTTATGAATAAAACGACAATGGCAGGATTCGAACCTACGCTCCAAATGGAAACTCCTTAGCAGGGAGCCGCCTTAACCGCTCGGCCACATTGTCTTTGATTAATATTGCTATCTCTTATTATATATTTTTTTATAAATTTTATACTTATTATATCTTATTTATATATATATTCTATCTTTTTTTTTATATCTATTTTATATCTTCTATTCACTTATTCATATATATATATATTTATTTATATATTTATATATATATACAACTCTTACCTTCATATATTACACTTATTCATGTATATATATACAACTCTTACCTTCTTATAGAAGTCTTCAATAGTATAGCTGGTTAGTATCTTCGCCTGTCACGTGAAAGACCGGGGTTCGAATCCCCGTTGAAGAGTTCACTTTTTATACTATATATATGTATATATTCTTATTTATTAGTCACTTATACTATTAACTTTATCTATTCCTCTTATATATTATACTTATTATACTTATTATATATATTATATCTATTCTTACTCTATACCTTTATTATATTATTTATATTATATATATTATATATATTTATTATCCTTATTATTTTTATTATTCCACTTCTTATCTATTATATCTATTCTCACTTCTTATACTTACTACTGTTACATCTCTTACATCTCTTACATTTCTTACATTTCTTACATCTCTTACATCTCTTACATCTCTTACATCTCTTACATCTCTTATTCCTCTTACTATACCTACTACTCTTACTACTCTTACTATACCTACTATACTACTACTCTTACTACTCCTAC
>NW_001858302.1:0-623 GCF_000209125.1 Entamoeba dispar SAW760
GTTCAGAATTGAATTCTAAACAATTCATTTCTCATACATAATTATGTTAAATAAAATGATGAAATAATCATGAAAAAATTGTTAAAAAATGAGGTCTTCAGATTACCTCCAAGAACATTTTTTACCTTATAAGTTTTCATTAAAACAACCTTGTTACAGAGATATGATAAAATTGACTCAGTGACAAAAAATATTGACTCTACTCATCTATACGTCCTTCAATACTTTATCTACAAAACAATTATTTTATTTGATATATCAGTATTATAATTATTATTTTATATTATATGAAAAACGATGTATATTTAAGATAAGTCATTTTTTGTGTCTCAAAAAAATCATGATAGAAGTATCATTTTTTATAAATTTTTATTAATAAATCACTTGTTTAAAATTAATATCTGAACAACTTTTACCTTATAAATTTTTATACTTTCGTTGACATTTTTTGAGATATGAATGATTATTTTTATTAAAGACTATTAAAAAATTATTTAATATCTTTATATCTCATTCTTTAAATTAAATTCTGTTTAACAATTATCTTAATCTGTATTAGTTATTATTCATGATTTATTTATTTTATTTTATCTTCATTATGTATTCTTTTTAATATTAATCAT
>NW_001858301.1:0-1058 GCF_000209125.1 Entamoeba dispar SAW760
TTACTTCTTTCTCTAATTTAGACAGAAACATGTCAAAAATTATCTCAGATAGAAAGCGACCAGAATTAATAATTTTTATCTTTTTGTAGAGTGCATATTAATGTGATTAATACTTTTAGTACTTTTTATTAAAATTGACGACATTTAACTTCTTTCATCTAGTTTAGATAAAAAAGTTAATATCTCAAATACATAACTATCATAATTAATAATAATTATAGTTATGAGTAATAAACTATAATGTGTTTGATATTTATTACTTTTTAAAGAAATATAGATATTTAATTATTTATTGATTTTTTAACTAATATAACACTTGAAAAATATTTTATATAATTTTGAACGTAATTTATTTGTGGTATGAAATATTATATTATTATATATTTTGGTACATGTAATTTATTGTTATAAAATGTTATAAAAATTGAGTTAATAACAATTTCTATTTTTAATGAATTTTTTGTTATTCTATTTTTAGAAATAAGATAAATTCAAATCATTCTTGAATTTTTTGTTTTTAAATTTTTGAAAATTCTATGGAAGTAATTTTCTTCATTTTCGAATTTGGAAAATTTTATGACATATTATGTTCTATTTTTAAAGTAAACTATTTTCAAAAAATTTTGTTAATTATTCAAAAATTCTATTTTTAAAAGAAAGAATTCCCATTTTCAGAGTAAATTTTCTTATTTTTAGAAGAAATATCTTTAGAATTTTTACTTTTAGAAAATACATTAAAGTATCAGTAAAATATAATAAATAATATTTTAATAATTTTTAATATCAAATAAAATAACTAGTATAAAAGAGGGTATTAAAAGACTTAATAATATTTAAATTTAAAATGTCAAAAAATTGGGTATAAACCCAATAAAGGACAGATGAGAAAAGAAGAAATAAATCTTCTGTTGAAGAATTTCGAATTAAATAATTCGAAAATTCAAAATAGTTTTGGGTCTCAAAAACCCACGAGAAACAAAACTATTTTGAGTAGTATTTAATTATGTTAAGCATTCTTTAAAATAAATTATAAACATATTTACAGCTTCATTAAATAA
>NW_001858300.1:0-598 GCF_000209125.1 Entamoeba dispar SAW760
GTTATAGAAGTTGAAAGGGATTAAAGTAAAGTAATCTAGTCAATAAAAAGACGAGCTTGGCAGGGATCGAACCTGCAATCCCCAGATTCGTAGTCTGATGCGTTTCCATTGCGCCACAAGCCCTATAACATTCATAAAATACTGGGAAGATAAAAAAAGGGATATATAAGTTATATAAATGTTATAAGTTATATAAATGTTATAAGTTATATAAATGATATAAGTTATATAAATGATATAAGTTATATAAATGATATAAATATGATATAGATATAGATATAGATATGATATATAAAAGACATAAGAAAGATAAGATATAAAATAAACAGACTAGGAATAATAATAAAAGTACATAGTCATATAATAATATAATAATATAAGAAAATATATGATAGTCATAGTCATAAGTAAGTAGGATAACGGTAGGTTCATATCAAGTAGGATACACCCGTTCCCATCCGAACACGGAAGTAAAGATGCTTAGAGCCTGATCAGTACCATTATGTTCACACAGATGGGAACGTCAGGTAATCTACCTTTTTGTTTTTATATAGAGAGTTTTTTTTTAAATAAAGGAATAAAGGAATAAAGGAATATA
>NW_001858299.1:0-942 GCF_000209125.1 Entamoeba dispar SAW760
TTCTCCATATTTCATTCTAATCACTTCTCGTGCTGCACTTTCTTTAACTTCTGTGATTGGACTTTCATTGTTTCTATTAATCCTTCAATAACTTCTTTCTTCTCTCCAATATCTCTCAACACATCTATTGTTTTGTCTTTACAAATAATAATGCTTCAATTAATGTCATTCCATATGTATTATTAAATACTATCTTAATTATTTCTTTATCATCTCCTTCTGCATTACATCTTTCTGCATTTGTGATAAGCATTTCAATATTGTTCTTCATGCTTTCTTCAATTAAACTTGTTGGTGTGATTCCATGTTTGAGAATGTTATGTGAAACAATGCGAAATGCTTCAATTGTCTTTTTCCCTAATGACCTATACATTGTGAAAATAGTAGAATATCTTGAATATTCAATACATATACTGATCACAGATGCAATATCTAATATATTTGAATAACATCCTATTATTCTTTCACTTATTGTACTATCTTTATTTTTCAATCCCATCACAAATATTTCCCATGCATTTTTCTTATTTATTTCAATTTTCCTTTCTCATTTATTTCTGAAATTATTTTATTCATTATTATTTCTTTTTGTTCATCAGGAGTGGATTCAATTAATGTATCAACACATTCTAATTCTTTTGCATATTCCCAACAATCTTTTCCTTCTTTTGCCATTTTACTTATGATTTCTTTTCCTTTTCTTTTCATTGTTCCTTTTCTTTCAATGCATATCTTTATTTGTTCTTCTTCATTTTCTATCTCATCTATCATTTCTTCTTCTGTGGGAATGTCTATACTTTTGAATCTATTCATTGTGAGTATTACTATCATTTTCTCATTATTCTGATTTCTTCTATTGGTGTATTATTTATTATTTCTTTCTCTCTATTCCCTTGATTAACTTTAATTTGATATTATATGTGTAAAATGATGTGTCACAGC
>NW_001858298.1:0-1060 GCF_000209125.1 Entamoeba dispar SAW760
ACACATATAAATACACATATAAATACTATATAAATACTATATAAATACTATATAAATACTATATAAATACTAATATATATAAAGGTATATATAGGAAAGTGGAATATATATAGACATTACTTAATATAAAAGAGTAAATATAGAAAAGCACATAGAAATGGTACATATATAGATATATAGATATATAATATATATAAGTAATATAAAAATGGTACATATATAGATATATAGATATATAGATATATAGATATAAGGATATAACATATAAGTTAGAAGTGAAAAGTATAATAGTACATAAAGAGGGAATAAGTATAGAAAGGATATAAAAATGGAGATGCGGGGTATCGATCCCCGTGCCCCTCGCATGCTAAGCGAATGCTCTACCATCTGAGCTACATCCCCAACACGGTAATATATAGTATAGGGGGGAGAGTATAAAAGTTAATATAGGTAGTATATAGTATAGGGGGGAGAGTATAAAAGTTAATATAGGTAGTATATAGTATAGTGGGGAGAGTATAAAAGTTAATATATGCATAAGTTATAAAGTGGTAGACTAATATAGTATAGTGGGGAGAGTATAAAAGTTAATATATGCATAAGTTATAAAGTGGTAGAATATTATATACTCATATAGTAATATATAGACAAATACACATATAAATACACATATAAATACACATATAAATACTAATATAAATACACATATAAATACTAATATAAATACTAATATAAATACACATATAAATACACATATAAATACTAATATAAATACTAATATAAATACTAATATAAATACTAATATAAATACTAATATATATAAAGGTATATATAGGAAAGTGGAATATATATAGACATTACTTAATATAAAAGAGTAAATATAGAAAAGCACATAGAAATGGTACATATATAGATATATAGATATATAATATATATAAGTAATATAAAAATGGTACATATATAGATATATAGATATATAGATATATAGATATAAGGATATAACATATAAGTTAGAAGTGAAAAGTATAATAGTACATAAAGAGGGAATAAGTATAGAAAG
>NW_001858297.1:0-887 GCF_000209125.1 Entamoeba dispar SAW760
TATAAGGGAAGTACATAAAAAGAATATAGTATAGATTAAATATAGATGAAGGGGGCTTAGCTCAGTGGCAGAGCAGCTGACTCCAGATCAGCCGGTCAGTGGTTCAATCCCTCTAGCCCTCACTTTTTATACATATAGTATCCATAAAGTATAGATAAAGTAAGATATAGTATATCTAGTGTATAAGTAGAGGATACATATAGTAAGATAGTAAGATAGTATGATAGTATGATAGTATGATAGTATGATAGTATGATAGTAAGATAATAAGAAAGTATGGCATCTATAGTCATATATAGAACAATAAATAGTCATATAAACACTGGAAAGTGATATAAAAGATATAAAAGGATATAAGATATAAAATAAATAAAATATATATATATAACATATAAAAAAAATAAAGAAGTAAGTTTAAGTTATAAAAGGTTATATAAAAGAGTGAATAAGTTAGTCGGAATAGTTAAAGAATAGAATAGTATAGTCATATAAACATATAAACATATAAACATATAATAATATATAGATAATATAAATAGAAAGAAATATATATAATATAAACATAATATGTAAACAGATTATATGATAAAGTAGTTATAGTAAGCTCTCATAGCTCAGTCGGTAGAGCATGGTGCTAATAACGCCAGGGTCGCAGGTTCGAAACCTGCTGAGAGCATTGTTTTTAAAGAAATACATACATATTATACATATTATACATATTATACATATTATACATATACATACATGAGAGTATTTGTATAAAAGGAATAAAGTAATAAAGTAATAAAGGAATAAAGTATAAAAAGAATATAGTAATATAGTAATAAAGGAATAAAGTATAAAAGGAATAAAGTATAAAAGGATAAAGTATAAAAGGATAAAGTATA
>NW_001858296.1:0-867 GCF_000209125.1 Entamoeba dispar SAW760
AGAACTAAGAACTGAAATAATATCATTCTAAGGAGACATACAGGATGAACAACAAATTAAAAAATAAGAGAGACTAATATACTAAGAAATATTAAGAGACTATTAGACTAATATACTAAGAGAATATTAAAAGATTACTAAGAGACTACTAGACTAATACGCTAAGAGATATTAAGAGACTATTAGACTAATACATAGGTGAGAATGTTAATGTTTGTATTATTTAATTTATAACAATATACTAACCAAATAGATTATTAGACTAAGAGATTTAAAAGACTACTAGACTATTATAAGATATTAAAAGACTACTAGACTACACAAGATATTAAAAGACTATTAATGTTTGTATTATTTAAACACAAAGAGATTATTAATGTTTGTATTATTTAATTTATAATTCTATACTAACCAAATAGATGAATAACTATGTATAATATAATAGTTTTGGGTCTCAAAAAACCCACGAGAAACAAAACTATTTTGAGTAGTATTTAATTATGTTAAGCATTCTTAAAATAAATTATAAACATATTTACAGCTTCATTAAATAAAACCATAAACATACATTACCATAAAAGCATTAAGAGAATAAGGATGATTAATAATAATTAATGCTACTATATAATGAGAGGAATAATAAAGAGAGAATATAGCATTTACGTTTGTTTAAATAATAAATTATGAGAGAATAGCACAGTTTGTCAATAAAATAATAAATAAAATAAGTATTCATAATATTTAGGGAGAATAATATAAGAGATAAACAGAATAAGTAATCTCATAGAAGAGATTAATTAAAGAAATAAGAAATGATTATTAAAAGAATTTAATATAATCATAATAGATATATGTGTAAGAAGAAAG
>NW_001858295.1:0-897 GCF_000209125.1 Entamoeba dispar SAW760
TAACGCGCGCTTAAGTAAATTTCATTACCTTGACATTCAGAGCACTGGGGCAGAAATCACATTCTGTAATGAACCTTTTAGATTTATCAGAATGCTATGTTTTTATTAAACAGTCGGATTCCCCTAACCTTTAAAGTTCTGATTCGATTTTAATCCTTTTACAAGGAAATCACCAGAGCTACTCTTTCTTGCTAACTTACAGAGCTATGTTGCCGACTTCCCTTACCTGCGTTATTCTATTTAACTAAAGATTTTGCTTCTTGGAGACCTGTTGCGGTTATTAGTACGAGCAAAAGAATTCTTTAATTAGCTTTATGCTAAGATTCCCTTTAATTTTTATGAAGACTGCAAAAATACCACAATTCAATCATATGTTGAATTTCTTACAAAGCCAATAAATTCCACTTCTCTGATTGATTCATTTCAGTGGAGTTTACTTTTGTTAAGAAGAAAAGAGAACTCTTCCGTAGATTTTCACACTCCATTTTAAAGTTCATGATATGTTACCATTTTATTCGATTTAATCTTATTTCTAAGATTTAATCATTAATTCTCTTGATTAAGAACTATTAATCTTATTCCCTTTCAATCCTTATATTGACTATATGTCACTTATATATTTCTTAAGGATTTCCATCTGTAATTTAGGATCGATTCACCCTAATCCAAGTAATGTTGTTTAGGAACCTTTCTCCTCTTCAGTTCTAAGATGTTTTTTTCCTCTTCTTAGTATTTGCTACTACCACCAAGATCTGCACTAAGGACAGTTTCAATCTAAATTACTTTAAATCTTTACTACTTTTGTTGTCCTTACGCCATTTCGTTTCCTTACTCGTTAAAATGTCTTCATTTTAACGGTCGAGTATCAGTTAAGAAATTATAATGCCATCCATTTTC
>NW_001858294.1:0-819 GCF_000209125.1 Entamoeba dispar SAW760
GAAGTATAAAAATTAGAAGGATGTATAAGTATATAATATATAATATAGAATAGTCATAAAAATAGACTAAGTGTAAGAATAAAAATTATAGATATAGAGATTGATATAAATATAAATATAAATATAAATATATATATATATATATATAACACATAAAATTTAAGATATAAATATATGATAGTGTAAGATAATGATATAAAAGTACGACAATGGCAGGATTTGAACCTACGCCTCCATAGGAGAAGTGATTTCGAGTCACACGCCTTAGACCACTCGGCCACATTGTCATTAACCTTTAAATATAGAAAGGAAAGTGGTATAAAAGTCTAATAGATTATAGAAAGTGGTATAAAAATCTAATAGATTATAGAAAGTAGTATATAAGTCTAATAGATTATAGAAAGTAGTATAAGAAAGTAAGAAAATATAGGAAGGTAGTATAAGACTCTAATAGAATATAGAAAGTGGTATAAGACTCTAATAGAAACATACTAGATGATACAAAAATATAGAATATAGACAAGTATAAATATATAGAGAATAAAGATAAAGAGTAAGTGTGGTAGGATATGAACATAATAACATATCTAGTATAAGTAGTATACATAAAATAGATAAGTAGAGGAAAAGTATAAAGGATATAGTTATAGTAGTTATAGAATAAAACATATAGAAAAGATATAAAGTATAAAGTATAAGGTATAAGATATAAGATATAAGGTATAAAGTATAAAGGTATAAAGTATAAGTTATAAGAGTATAGTATAGTATAGTATAGGTGGAAGTATAGTAGGAATATACTATTAAAAGATGCAAGAG
>NW_001858293.1:0-921 GCF_000209125.1 Entamoeba dispar SAW760
TTAAATATTAAATTGGTAAAATAAAGTATAATTATTTTAATTTTTTAACAGAATTTTTGTCATATTTTATTTTATGGTTATTAATATTATCAATTAGTTATTAATATCTCAAAAAATGTCAACGAAAGTATAAAAATTTATAAGGTAAAAGTTGTTCAGAATTGAATTCTAAACAACTTTTTATTTAATGATATTATAATGATTAATTGAACGATTTTTTATTTATTTTTTTAATGTTTGAATTGAAATAGTTTAAATAATAAAATAATATAGTTTTTTAATTTAAAATAGTCTTTAACTTTACTAATTGAATAAATGGATAATTAAATCATTTTCTATAAAAAGTAATAAATATCAAATAACTTTTAGTGTACTAGTAATTGTTATAGTTATTATTAATTCTTGACGCAGTATAGATAAAATAATTTTTAACAATTCATTTTAATGATTAATGAATAAATGGATAATTAAATCATTTTCTATAAAAAGTAATAAATATCAAATAACTTTTAGTGTACTAGTAATTGTTATAGTTATTATTAATTCTTGACGCAGTATAGATAAAATAATTTTTAACAATTCATTCTAACATAATTTATTAATTATTGATAATTAAATCATTTTCTATAAAAAGTAATAAATATCAAATAACTTTTAGTGTACTAGTAATTGTTATAGTTATTATTAATTCTTGACGCAGTATAGATAAAATAATTTTTAACAATTCATTCTAACATAATTTATTAATTATTGATAATTAAATCATTTTCTATAAAAAGTAATAAATATCAAATAACTTTTAGTGTACTAGTAATTGTTATAGTTATTATTAATTCTTGACGCAGTATAGATAAATAATTTTTAACAATTCATTTTAATGATTAATGAATAAATGGATAATTAAATCATTTTCTATAAAAA
>NW_001858292.1:0-962 GCF_000209125.1 Entamoeba dispar SAW760
TAGCTCTGGTGATTTCCTTGTAAAAGGATTAAAATCGAATCAGAACTTTAAAGGTTAGGGGAATCCGACTGTTTAATAAAAACATAGCATTCTGATAAATCTAAAAGGTTCATTACAGAATGTGATTTCTGCCCAGTGCTCTGAATGTCAAGGTAATGAAATTTACTTAAGCGCGGGTTAACGGCGGGAGTAACTATGACTCTCTTAAGGTAGCCAAATGCCTCGTCATCTAATTAGTGACGCGCATGAATGGATCACCGTGATTCCCACTGTCCCTATCTGCAATCTAGTGAAACCACAGTCAAGGGAACGGGCTTGATTGGAACGGCGGGGAAAGAAGACCCTGTTGAGCTTGACTCTAATTTATCATGTGAAATCGATTTTTTGGTATAGGCTAGGTGGGAGACTTTGTCAAACGTGTAATACCACCACTAGAAATACTATTTCACTCATTTCGTTAAATGTTAAAATGGATTTTCCATTAATTTAAAAACATTAAAACTTCGGTTGAAACAGGCGATTGAAAAAGATAGACGGGGAGTTTGGCTGGGGCGGCACATCTGTTACAAGATAACGCAGGTGTCCAAAGATGAACTCAATGAGGACAGAAACCTCATGTAGAATATAAGGGTATAAGTTCATTTGATTATTGATTCCAGTACAATCAATAACTCTGAAATGATGGCCTAACGATCCCTAAGATTTTTAACTAGAAAAAATTTAAAACATATTAGATTTATCTGATGTGTGAGACCGTAAGGTGATTTCTAGTTAATCCTTTAATAATAAGGCTTGGGGTGTCAGAAAAGTTACCACAGGGATAACTGGCTTGTGGCAGCCAAGCGCTCATAGCGACGTTGCTTTTGATCCTTCGATGTCGCTCTTCCTATCATTTCAAGCAGATTGAAAAAGTATGATTGTTCACCATTTAATAGGACGTGAGCTGGGTTAGACGTCGTGAG
>NW_001858291.1:0-980 GCF_000209125.1 Entamoeba dispar SAW760
AAGATTAGATATATAAGTAGTATATTAATAAGATTGTATTGAAATTTGTAATATAGGAAATTATTAAGAGCAAGAGAATTATTTCATTTATAGTGATTATTAATAAACGAGAATATTAAGAGAAATCTTAGTATTTAATTGTGAATTAAAAGTAAAAATCCAATAATAATGGAATGATAAAAGCTATTTAAGGTAAGATTAATACATTTAATCCCGAGAATAGAAACTCTTGAAGAAGTAAATTATCTACCCGTCTTGAAACACGGACCAAGGAGTCTAACATGGATGCGAATGAGAATAGCAGGAAAGCTATAACATGAAGAGAAAACGAAAAACTATGAGAGTGTAGAAATACATTTAGCAATAGTATCTTTCAATAGAAGAAGTAAATATGTTAGGACCCGAAAGATGGTGAACTATACTTGAACGGATTGAAGCCGAAGGAAACTTTGGTGGAAGATTCACGCAGTGTTAACGTGCAAATTACTTGTCATATTTGAGTATAGGGGCGAAAGACTCATCGAACTATCTAGTAGCTGGTTCCACCTGAATATTCCCTTAGGAAGGTCAAAGTATTAATAGTATTGATTGGTAAAGATAATGATTAGGTGTAATGGGTGAGTATTTTCACTCAACATCTTGTCAAACTATGAATAAACAAAGAAGAATTCTCAGTGTTAAATACACTTCAGGAATTTAAATATAAACATACTTTGAATCGGCCAAGTCTGGTAAGCAGGACTGGCGATGCGGGATGAACCGAACGTCGAGATAAAGTGCCAAAAAGAAACATAACGAGTACCACAAAAGGTATTCATTCATATTGACAATAGGACGGTGGCCATGGAAGTCGGAAACCGCTAAGGAATGTGTAACAACTCACCTATCGAATGAATGAGTCCTGAAAATGGATGGCATTATAATTTCTTAACTGATACTCGACCGTTAAAATGAAGACATTTTAACGAGTAAGGAAACGA
>NW_001858290.1:0-499 GCF_000209125.1 Entamoeba dispar SAW760
AGTTACTAGAGAGCATTTTATCATTTACACCTTATTTATTAGGCTATGTCTAATAGGTAGGGATAGTAAGTGGTGTACCGAGATTGAAATAGTTAAGGAAAACTCAAAAGAACGTACATGACAGGGATAAATGATTGGAATTATTTGTTTTGAACGAGGAATTCCTTGTAATATCGAGTCATTAACTCGAGATGAATACGTCCCTGCCCTTTGTACACACCGCCCGTCGCTCCTACCGATTGAATAAAGAGGTGAAATTCTAGGATTCTGTCTTATAGATAGAAAAATGGATTTAAATCTCCTTATTTAGAGGAAGGAGAAGTCGTAACAAGGTTTCCGTAGGTGAACCTGCGGAAGGATCATTAAAAGAAAAGAAATAATCTTTTAAAATAAAACAAGAAATTTATAGAATAAGATAATCTACAAAGAAAATAATAAAAGAAGAATAAAAGGAATTAGAATATAAGAAGAAAGAAAAAGATAATAAAATATTACTTTG
>NW_001858289.1:0-922 GCF_000209125.1 Entamoeba dispar SAW760
TTATTAACTCAATTTTTATAACATTTTATAACAATAAATTACATGTACCAAAATATATAATAATATAATATTTCATACCACAAATAAATTACGTTCAAAATTATATAAAATATTTTTCAAGTGTTATATTAGTTAAAAAATCAATAAATAATTAAATATCTATATTTCTTTAAAAAGTAATAAATATCAAACACATTATAGTTTATTACTCATAACTATAATTATTATTAATTATGATAGTTATGTATTTGAGATATTAACTTTTTTATCTAAACTAGATGAAAGAAGTTAAATGTCGTCAATTTTAATAAAAAGTACTAAGTATTAATCACATTAATATGCACTCTACAAAAAGATAAAAATTATTAATTCTGGTCGCTTTCTATCTGAGATAATTTTTGACATGTTTCTGTCTAAATTAGATGAAAGAAGTTAAATGTCGTCAATTTTAATAAAAAGTACTAAGTATTAATCACATTAATATGCACTCTACAAAAAGATAAAAATTATTAATTCTGGTCGCTTTCTATCTGAGATAATTTTTGACATGTTTCTGTCTAAATTAGACGAAAGAAGTTAAATGCGTCTGATTTTAATAAAAAGTACTAGGTATCTAGTAACTTTATATGGAACCTCCAAAAAATAAAGTTTTATCAGAAATGGTGAGGTTGTAGATGAGATACAAGTTCAACAATTTTATTGAAAAAAGGTGCACTTTTTTGATTTTAATAAAAAGTACTAGGTATCCAATATCGTTCTGTGGATCCTCCAAAAAATAAAGTTTTATCAGAAATGGTGAGGTTGTAGCAGAGATATTAATTCAACAATTTTATTGAAAAAGGTGCACTTTTTATGATTTTAATATAAAGTACTAGTATCCATATCGTTCTGTGGATCTCAAAATAAGTTTATCAGAAATGGT
>NW_001858288.1:0-946 GCF_000209125.1 Entamoeba dispar SAW760
TAGTCTGTTTATTTTATATCTTATCTTTCTTATGTCTTTTATATATCATATCTATATCTTTATCTATATCATATCTATATCATTTATATAACTTATATCATTTATATAACTTATATCATTTATATAACTTATAACATTTATATAACTTATAACATTTATATAACTTATATATCCCTTTTTTTATCTTCCCAGTATTTTATGAATGTTATAGGGCTTGTGGCGCAATGGAAACGCATCAGACTACGAATCTGGGGATTGCAGGTTCGATCCCTGCCAAGCTCGTCTTTTTATTGACTAGATTACTTTACTTTAATCCCTTTCAACTTCTATAACCTTTATATTCTATTATATATATATTTCTTTATTTATATATATATATATATTTCTTTATTTATTTATTTATATATATCTTTATTTATATATCTATGTATGTATTTATTTCTATATTCCTTTATTTCTATATTTCTATATTTCTATATTCCTTTATTCCTTTATTCCTTTATTTAAAAAAAAACTCTCTATATAAAAACAAAAAGGTAGATTACCTGACGTTCCCATCTGTGTGAACATAATGGTACTGATCAGGCTCTAAGCATCTTTACTTCCGTGTTCGGATGGGAACGGGTGTATCCTACTTGATATGAACCTACCGTTATCCTACTTACTTATGACTATGACTATCATATATTTTCTTATATTATTATATTATTATATGACTATGTACTTTTATTATTATTCCTAGTCTGTTTATTTTATATCTTATCTTTCTTATGTCTTTTATATATCATATCTATATCTATATCTATATCATATCTATATCATTTATATAACTTATATCATTTATATAACTTATATCATTTATATAACTTATAACATTTATATAACTTATAACATTTATATAACTTATATATCCCTTTTTTTATCTTCCCAGTATTTTATGAATGTT
>NW_001858287.1:0-770 GCF_000209125.1 Entamoeba dispar SAW760
ACTTTCGTTGAATTTTTTGAGATATTAATATAAAAAAATAATGATTAATATTAAAAAGAAATACATAATGAAGATAAAATAAAATAAATAAATCATGAATAATAACTAATACAGATTAAGATAATTGTTAAACAGAATTTAATTTAAAGAATGAGATATAAAGATATTAAATAATTTTTTAATAGTCTTTAATAAAAATAATCATTCATATCTCAAAAAATGTCAACGAAAGTATAAAAATTTATAAGGTAAAAGTTGTTCAGATATTAATTTTAAACAAGTGATTTATTAATAAAAATTTATAAAAAATGATACTTCTATCATGATTTTTTTGAGACACAAAAAATGACTTATCTTAAATATACATCGTTTTTCATATAATATAAAATAATAATTATAATACTGATATATCAAATAAAATAATTGTTTTGTAGATAAAGTATTGAAGGACGTATAGATGAGTAGAGTCAATATTTTTTGTCACTGAGTCAATTTTATCATATCTCTGTAACAAGGTTGTTTTAATGAAAACTTATAAGGTAAAAAATGTTCTTGGAGGTAATCTGAAGACCTCATTTTTTAACAATTTTTTCATGATTATTTCATCATTTTATTTAACATAATTATGTATGAGAAATGAATTGTTTAGAATTCAATTCTGAACAACTTTTACCTTATAAATTTTTATACTTTCGTTGACATTTTTTGAGATATGAATGATTATTTTTATTAAAGACTATTAAAAAATTATTTAATATCTTTATATCTCA
>NW_001858286.1:0-998 GCF_000209125.1 Entamoeba dispar SAW760
TACTATTTCACTCATTTCGTTAAATGTTAAAATGGATTTTCCATTAATTTAAAAACATTAAAACTTCGGTTGAAACAGGCGATTGAAAAAGATAGACGGGGAGTTTGGCTGGGGCGGCACATCTGTTACAAGATAACGCAGGTGTCCAAAGATGAACTCAATGAGGACAGAAACCTCATGTAGAATATAAGGGTATAAGTTCATTTGATTATTGATTCCAGTACAATCAATAACTCTGAAATGATGGCCTAACGATCCCTAAGATTTTTAACTAGAAAAAATTTAAAACATATTAGATTTATCTGATGTGTGAGACCGTAAGGTGATTTCTAGTTAATCCTTTAATAATAAGGCTTGGGGTGTCAGAAAAGTTACCACAGGGATAACTGGCTTGTGGCAGCCAAGCGCTCATAGCGACGTTGCTTTTTGATCCTTCGATGTCGGCTCTTCCTATCCATTTCAAGCAGAATTGAAAAAAGGTATGATTGTTCACCATTTAATAGGGAACGTGAGCTGGGTTTAGACCGTCGTGAGACAGGTTAGTTTTACCCTACCGTTTCGGTAGATCTTCAAAGTATTTAGATAGTAGCACAACTCAGTACGAGAGGAACCGTTGTGTCACGCCACTGGATTATTCAATTATTTGATCAAATAGTGTTGAGAATCTAACACGTGTTGAAATAATGGCTGAAAGCCTCTCAAGCCAGAATTTCGTCTAGATGAATACTTTGTCTTTTTCTTGTTACTTTAGTACAATTGAAAATTATATACGTTGTATTTATTATCTCGTGTATTACTCTATCAAAAGGGTAGTGAATACTGAGTTAACAAAATTCAAAGCATAACTGTTGCTTATAGACGATGGCATCAGAAATCGGTGTTGTAAGCTTTAGAGTTTCTTAATCAATACTCTCGGGTATTGAATGAAACGATTTGCTGAGACTTAACCGTAATTTCTATTTAAATTTATATAAAACTATTTAAAATGTATTATCAAT
>NW_001858285.1:0-885 GCF_000209125.1 Entamoeba dispar SAW760
GTTAGGACTACGACGGTATCTGATCGTCTTCGATCCCCTAACTTTCGTTCTTGATTAATGGACCCAGTTGAGTGAAATGCTTTCGCTCTCGTGCATCTTATAGCGATCATGGATTTTCACCTCTCCCGTTATTTTCTGAATCACCCCAATTGTTCCTTTTAATCCTTCTCTCGAAATGTCTAATTGACATCTCCTCAGCATTGTCCCATGCTTGAATATTCATTAACATAATGTTTTGCTTTAAACACCTTATTTTATTCAAAGTAATGACAACTCAATTACTTGAATTGTCTCCTTCTTTGATTTTAATTTAACATTTCTAGAAACTTCACTTAATGTAAAGTCTTCAAAATGTATAAAATCACATTTTAATTCAACTACGAGCGTTTTAATCACAGCAACTTTAATATACACTATTGGAGCTGGAATTACCGCGGCTGCTGGCACCAGACTTGCCCTCCAATTGATTTCGTAGGAGAATTTACCTCCTACTCATTCCTTCAAGAATTGATTTTACTCAACTCTAGAGTTATGTGTCGTCACTACCTCTTCAATTCGAAAGTGGGTAATTTACGCGCCTGCTGCCTTCCTTAGAAGTGGTAGCCATCTGTAAAGCTCCCTCTCCGATGTCGAACCCCAATTCCTCGTTATCCGTTATAATCTTGGTAGTCCTCGATACTACCAACTGATTGATAGATCAGAAATTCTCATTGGTTACTTGTTAAACACTGTGTGTTCTACAATTGTCGTGGCATCCTAACTCACTTAGAATGTCATTTCTCAATTTACTTACATAAATTGGCCACTTTGTACTAATACAAATTGGATCGTCTCAGTATTATCTTTATCATTCACAAAGCTATCCTTGTACTTTACTAACCAAAG
>NW_001858284.1:0-981 GCF_000209125.1 Entamoeba dispar SAW760
TATATATATATATAAATAAAGAAATATATATATAATAGAATATAAAGGTTATAGAAGTTGAAAGGGATTAAAGTAAAGTAATCTAGTCAATAAAAAGACGAGCTTGGCAGGGATCGAACCTGCAATCCCCAGATTCGTAGTCTGATGCGTTTCCATTGCGCCACAAGCCCTATAACATTCATAAAATACTGGGAAGATAAAAAAAGGGATATATAAGTTATATAAATGTTATAAGTTATATAAATGTTATAAGTTATATAAATGATATAAGTTATATAAATGATATAAGTTATATAAATGATATAGATATGATATAGATATAGATATAGATATGATATATAAAAGACATAAGAAAGATAAGATATAAAATAAACAGACTAGGAATAATAATAAAAGTACATAGTCATATAATAATATAATAATATAAGAAAATATATGATAGTCATAGTCATAAGTAAGTAGGATAACGGTAGGTTCATATCAAGTAGGATACACCCGTTCCCATCCGAACACGGAAGTAAAGATGCTTAGAGCCTGATCAGTACCATTATGTTCACACAGATGGGAACGTCAGGTAATCTACCTTTTTGTTTTTATATAGAGAGTTTTTTTTTAAATAAAGGAATAAAGGAATAAAGGAATATAGAAATATAGAAATATAGAAATAAAGGAATATAGAAATAAATACATACATAGATATATAAATAAAGATATATATAAATAAATAAATAAAGAAATATATATATATATATAAATAAAGAAATATATATATAATAGAATATAAAGGTTATAGAAGTTGAAAGGGATTAAAGTAAAGTAATCTAGTCAATAAAAAGACGAGCTTGGCAGGATCGAACCTGCAATCCCCAGATTCGTAGTCTGATGCGTTTCCATTGCGCACAAGCCCTATAACATTCATAAAATACTGGGAAGATAAAAAAGGGATATATAGTTATATAAATGTTATAAGTTATATAAATG
>NW_001858283.1:0-908 GCF_000209125.1 Entamoeba dispar SAW760
GATTCCCACTGTCCCTATCTGCAATCTAGTGAAACCACAGTCAAGGGAACGGGCTTGATTGGAACGGCGGGGAAAGAAGACCCTGTTGAGCTTGACTCTAATTTATCATGTGAAATCGATTTTTTGGTATAGGCTAGGTGGGAGACTTTGTCAAACGTGTAATACCACCACTAGAAATACTATTTCACTCATTTCGTTAAATGTTAAAATGGATTTTCCATTAATTTAAAAACATTAAAACTTCGGTTGAAACAGGCGATTGAAAAAGATAGACGGGGAGTTTGGCTGGGGCGGCACATCTGTTACAAGATAACGCAGGTGTCCAAAGATGAACTCAATGAGGACAGAAACCTCATGTAGAATATAAGGGTATAAGTTCATTTGATTATTGATTCCAGTACAATCAATAACTCTGAAATGATGGCCTAACGATCCCTAAGATTTTTAACTAGAAAAAATTTAAAACATATTAGATTTATCTGATGTGTGAGACCGTAAGGTGATTTCTAGTTAATCCTTTAATAATAAGGCTTGGGGTGTCAGAAAAGTTACCACAGGGATAACTGGCTTGTGGCAGCCAAGCGCTCATAGCGACGTTGCTTTTTGATCCTTCGATGTCGGCTCTTCCTATCCATTTCAAGCAGAATTGAAAAAAGGTATGATTGTTCACCATTTAATAGGGAACGTGAGCTGGGTTTAGACCGTCGTGAGACAGTTAGTTTTACCCTACCGTTTCGGTAGATCTTCAAAGTATTTAGATAGTAGCACAACTCAGTACGAGAGGAACCGTTGTGTCACGCCACTGGATTATTCAATTATTTGATCAATAGTGTGAGATCTAACACGTGTTGAATATGGCTGAAGCTCTCAGCAGATTTCGTCTAGATGAATACTTGTCTTTTCTGTAC
>NW_001858282.1:0-338 GCF_000209125.1 Entamoeba dispar SAW760
ACCACAGTCAAGGGAACGGGCTTGATTGGAACGGCGGGGAAAGAAGACCCTGTTGAGCTTGACTCTAATTTATCATGTGAAATCGATTTTTTGGTATAGGCTAGGTGGGAGACTTTGTCAAACGTGTAATACCACCACTAGAAATACTATTTCACTCATTTCGTTAAATGTTAAAATGGATTTTCCATTAATTTAAAAACATTAAAACTTCGGTTGAAACAGGCGATTGAAAAAGATAGACGGGGAGTTTGGCTGGGGCGGCACATCTGTTACAAGATAACGCAGGTGTCCAAAGATGAACTCAATGAGGACAGAAACCTCATGAGAATATAAGGTAT
>NW_001858281.1:0-956 GCF_000209125.1 Entamoeba dispar SAW760
TTATTATCTTTTCTGTTTTTTCATTAAATTGGTAAAATAAAGTATAATTATTTTAATTTTTTAACAGAATTTTTGTCATATTTTATTTTATGGTTAAATTTTTACTCATTTTTAACATTTTAATATAATTAATTATCTTTCTTTTTTATCATTAAATATTAAATTGGTAAAATAAAGTATAATTATTTTAATTTTTTAACAGAATTTTTGTCATATTTTATTTTATGGTTATTAATATTATCAATTAGTTATTAATATCTCAAAAAATGTCAACGAAAGTATAAAAATTTATAAGGTAAAAGTTGTTCAGAATTGAATTCTAAACAACTTTTTATTTAATGATATTATAATGATTAATTGAACGATTTTTTATTTATTTTTTTAATGTTTGAATTGAAATAGTTTAAATAATAAAATAATATAGTTTTTTAATTTAAAATAGTCTTTAACTTTACTAATTGAATAAATGGATAATTAAATCATTTTCTATAAAAAGTAATAAATATCAAATAACTTTTAGTGTACTAGTAATTGTTATAGTTATTATTAATTCTTGACGCAGTATAGATAAAATAATTTTTAACAATTCATTTTAATGATTAATGAATAAATGGATAATTAAATCATTTTCTATAAAAAGTAATAAATATCAAATAACTTTTAGTGTACTAGTAATTGTTATAGTTATTATTAATTCTTGACGCAGTATAGATAAAATAATTTTTAACAATTCATTCTAACATAATTTATTAATTATTGATAATTAAATCATTTTCTATAAAAAGTAATAAATATCAAATAACTTTTAGTGTACTAGTAATTGTTATAGTTATTATTAATTCTTGACGCAGTATAGATAAAATAATTTTTAACATTCATTCTAACATAATTTATTAATTATTGATAATTAAATCATTTTCTATAAAAGTATAAATATCAAATAACTTTAGTGTACT
>NW_001858280.1:0-894 GCF_000209125.1 Entamoeba dispar SAW760
TGTTAAGGAGGAGAATTTACTGATAAATTATTATCAAATGTTGAATGTAAAAATGAAGAACCAGCATTATCAACTGCATTTATTTATTATGACTCGACAAATAAAAAATGTTCAAATTATGAAAAAGGAATTCTTGTAAAAAATATCGTGTTTGCAAGTTGTGCCGAAAGAAAAAAATATTTTATTGGAGATAATGAACTTCAAGAATTTATTTATACAAATGATGAATGTCAAGGTACTTATATTCAAAATAATTATCAATGCAATGAATGTTCATCATATTTAGGAGGAAGTATCTATGTTCATTGTTCATATGTTTCGAATACTGCAATAAGTGTCTTTAGTTACTTTTTAGTATTATTATTTATAATGTTGATTTAATTTTTTTTAAATTGAATTTCTTTGATTACAAAACATATTTTAATTTACTTCTTTATTTAATAATCGTTTCTCTTGTTCTTGAATTCTTAATAACTTACCTTTTTGTCTTCTTCCACGACCAAATTTCATTGAAATTGAAGTAGCTTCTATCACATCAACTTTCTTTTTTAATATATTAGTTTCTTCTTTTTTAGGTTTCTTTTCTTCCTCTTTATTTGTGTTGTACTTATCAAATTCTTCTTTTGATTGTACAAATTGAACATCATTATGGTCTTCAATTTTTCCAGCATAAACATCATCTAACTTTTGATTCTCTGTAACCCTACTTGCTCCAATTCCTTTACCTGTTTTATTTGCTTTAATTTCTATTGAAGTAATTCCATCTTCATTTTTTCCTAATCCTTTACCTCTTTTCCAACCAGTAGCCTCAAGTTGGCTAACAAACAAAGAGAACATTGGGTCATTTAAATCCATGAACTAAACAATTCTCAGTATATTTTTGTTAATACATAG
>NW_001858279.1:0-661 GCF_000209125.1 Entamoeba dispar SAW760
TTCGTCTAGATGAATACTTTGTCTTTTTCTTGTTACTTTAGTACAATTGAAAATTATATACGTTGTATTTATTATCTCGTGTATTACTCTATCAAAAGGGTAGTGAATACTGAGTTAACAAAATTCAAAGCATAACTGTTGCTTATAGACGATGGCATCAGAAATCGGTGTTGTAAGCTTTAGAGTTTCTTAATCAATACTCTCGGGTATTGAATGAAACGATTTGCTGAGACTTAACCGTAATTTCTATTTAAATTTATATAAAACTTATTTTAAAATGTATTATCAATTCTTTTTTTCATCCTATATTCATTAAAATTATTAAATTTATTTCTTTTTATTCCTTTTATTCTTTTTTAACATTTTAATATAATTAATTATCTTTTCTGTTTTTTCATTAAATTGGTAAAATAAAGTATAATTATTTTAATTTTTTAACAGAATTTTTGTCATATTTTATTTTATGGTTAAATTTTTACTCATTTTTAACATTTTAATATAATTAATTATCTTTCTTTTTTATCATTAAATATTAAATTGGTAAAATAAAGTATAATTACTTTAATTTTTTAACACAATTTTTGTCATATTTTATTTTATGGTTATTAATATTATCAATTAGTTATTAATATCTCAAAAAATGTCAACGAAAGTATAAAAA
>NW_001858278.1:0-926 GCF_000209125.1 Entamoeba dispar SAW760
ACCTTTATACCTTTATACCTTTATAGTGTTTTTATTCTTTGATTTTATTATATGACAACCAGCAAGAGTGGCCGAGTGGTCCAAGGCGGCAGTTTAAGGTACTGTTCTCTTCGGAGGCGTGGGTTCGAACCCCACCTCTTGCATTTTACTATATTCTATCTTTATGTACCCTTTTATATCTATATATATGTCACTTATCACTTTATAACTTATGTTATATATTAAACTTTATCATTTCTACTTTTCTACTTTTCTACTTTATTCCTTTATATCTATATCTATATATATATTTATATATCTATATAACTTTATACCTTTATTATTTTATTATACCTTATCTTTTATTTATATTTATTCTTCCTTATATATATATATATTCCTTCTTTTATATATATTACACCTTTTATATATATTACACCTTTTATATATATATATTCCAACTTTTTATATTTATTTATTTCAACTTTTTATATATATATTACACCTTTTTTTTATATTATATATACCTCCATCCTTGGAAGGCCTCTTAGCATAGATGGCAGTGCGTTCCCCTAGTAAGGGAAAGGTCGTGGGTTCGATTCCCGCAGAGGCCTTACACTTTTTATGCCTCCTATAATCTATATGTTTACTTATATCTTATATCTTATATCTTATATCTTACATCTTACATCTTACATCTTAGTTCTTATCTTTATATCTATATATACATCTAGATACTTTTCTATTCTTATTTCTAGATCCTTTTCTATCTATATATTCATATATGTGTAAATGTTTAGATATCTATAACCTTTTATGTTCTATTATTCTTACTCTATCTTTATCCTATATAGACTTTCTATTTTATCTTTATATATTCCTATAGTGTTACCCTATTCTATCTATATTCTATAGAGTATACCTTTATATGACTATATGACTATAGT
>NW_001858277.1:0-891 GCF_000209125.1 Entamoeba dispar SAW760
GTTACTCCCGCCGTTAACCCGCGCTTAAGTAAATTTCATTACCTTGACATTCAGAGCACTGGGCAGAAATCACATTCTGTAATGAACCTTTTAGATTTATCAGAATGCTATGTTTTTATTAAACAGTCGGATTCCCCTAACCTTTAAAGTTCTGATTCGATTTTAATCCTTTTACAAGGAAATCACCAGAGCTACTCTTTCTTGCTAACTTACAGAGCTATGTTGCCGACTTCCCTTACCTGCGTTATTCTATTTAACTAAAGATTTTGCTTCTTGGAGACCTGTTGCGGTTATTAGTACGAGCAAAAGAATTCTTTAATTAGCTTTATGCTAAGATTCCCTTTAATTTTTATGAAGACTGCAAAAATACCACAATTCAATCATATGTTGAATTTCTTACAAAGCCAATAAATTCCACTTCTCTGATTGATTCATTTCAGTGGAGTTTACTTTTGTTAAGAAGAAAAGAGAACTCTTCCGTAGATTTTCACACTCCATTTTAAAGTTCATGATATGTTACCATTTTATTCGATTTAATCTTATTTCTAAGATTTAATCATTAATTCTCTTGATTAAGAACTATTAATCTTATTCCCTTTCAATCCTTATATTGACTATATGTCACTTATATATTTCTTAAGGATTTCCATCTGTAATTTAGGATCGATTCACCCTAATCCAAGTAATGTTGTTTAGGAACCTTTCTCCTCTTCAGTTCTAAGATGTTTTTTTCCTCTTCTTAGTATTTGCTACTACCACCAAGATCTGCACTAAGGACAGTTTCAATCTAAATTACTTTAAATCTTTACTACTTTTGTTGTCCCTACGCCATTTCGTTTCCTTACTCGGTAAAATGTCCTCATTTTTACGGTCGAGTATCAGTTAAGAAAT
>NW_001858275.1:0-843 GCF_000209125.1 Entamoeba dispar SAW760
TTCATGATCATCCAAAATCATCATCATTTTTGCTACGCTTGAAATCTTTGCATTAGAATCGGTCCAGAAACACAATATTTTGAAATCGTGTAAAACGTTCTTACTTTTATCAATTTCATTTCTTCATTCAATTCTTTCTTAATTCTTTCTTCATTTTTCAATTTTCTAAATTCACTATCATTTTTGCTACGCTTGAAATCTTTGCATTAGAATCGGTCCAGAAACACAATATTTTGAAATCGTGTAAAATGTTCTTACTTTTATCAATTTCATTTCTTCATTCAATTCTTTCTTAATTCTTTCTTCATTTTTCAATTTCTAAATTCACTATCATTTTTGCTACGCTTGAAATCTTTGCATTAGAATCGGTCCAGAAACACAATATTTTGAAATCGTGTAAAATGCTCTTACTTTTTATCAATTCACTTCTTTATTATTAACATCATTTGTTTATTTCTTAATTTCATTTTGTTTCATTTTTATTTCCATTTTCATCTACTTTAATCTCTAAATTTATTTTTATCTCACTTGCATTTCCTCATTCTCAATTTCCTCATTCTTAGATTCCTCATTCTCAAGTTCTTCTTTCTTTAAATCCTTCATTTTTCTTTTAACTCCCATCTTTCGTTTTTGTTTTCGTTTTTCTTTTCCCTGTTCTTTTTCCTTCCATCTTTCGTTGTCCTTATGTTAATCAATACAATTCAACATGTTTCTTTTATTTTCTTTAAAAACTGTTCAACTGTACTGACAGGCTTACTGCCATCATTCAATGTATTTTGAATGATACGTATTTTATCAGGTTTCATTTAACTATCAATATTTTTCTTTCATTTATACAACTTT
>NW_001858274.1:0-993 GCF_000209125.1 Entamoeba dispar SAW760
GTCGTCACTACCTCTTCATTCGAAAGTGGGTAATTTACGCGCCTGCTGCCTTCCTTAGAAGTGGTAGCCATCTGTAAAGCTCCCTCTCCGATGTCGAACCCCAATTCCTCGTTATCCGTTATAATCTTGGTAGTCCTCGATACTACCAACTGATTGATAGATCAGAAATTCTCATTGGTTACTTGTTAAACACTGTGTGTTCTACAATTGTCGTGGCATCCTAACTCACTTAGAATGTCATTTCTCAATTTACTTACATAAATTGGCCACTTTGTACTAATACAAATTGGATCGTCTCAAGTATTATCTTTATCATTCACAAAGCTATCCTTGTACTTTACTAACCAAAGAAACTATTACTGTTATAATGAGCCGTCCGCAGTTTCATCCTACTTGGTCTTTATACTTACACATGCATGGCTTAATCTTTAACATCAGCATATAATACTGGCAGGATCAACCAGATATTTTATTCTTCTTCCTTTTTAAAAGGAAGGATTCTTTATTCTTACTTCTCTTTTGTATTTATATCCATTTTTCCTTTCTTTATTCTCCTACTTTTGACTTCTTTTTTATTTACTAATTATACTAAAAAACAAACTTATATTATTTAAATCTGTTCTGTCATCTAATTACTTTTATATAGTTAGATCAAGTACAATTTTCTTTATATTCAGTCTTATATTTATTTCTTTAAATTCTTTCATTCTTAACAACATATATCTATTATGATTATATTAAATTCTTTTAATAATCATTTCTTATTTCTTTAATTAATCTCTTCTATGAGATTACTTATTCTGTTTATCTCTTATATTATTCTCCCTAAATATTATGAATACTTATTTTATTTATTATTTTATTGACAAACTGTGCTATTCTCTCATAATTTATTATTTAAACAAACGTAAATGCTATATTCTCTCTTTATTATTCCTCTCATTATATAGTAGCATTAATTATTATTAATCATCCTTATTCTCTTAATGCTTT
>NW_001858273.1:0-871 GCF_000209125.1 Entamoeba dispar SAW760
GTAATTATATAACTTGTTCTTTTTGATATTTTTAATGTTTCAACAATATATTTCCAATATTGTACAAATTGTTTATTTATTACTTCATTTTGTGTTTTTATTGAGAAGATTCCTTTGTAAAATTCTTGATTAATGATGAATTGATTAAAAGATTCTGATACATCAAATCGATGATTAATTTGTTGAATTTCTTCTTCATTAATTATAGTGTTTATTTTATTAATTAATCTCCCAAATTGATAACTTACATTTCTAAAACAATAATATTTTATACAATAATCTTTAAAAATAATAAATGTATTGATAAGATGAATTAATATTTGATGAATATTTGATTGACAATATTTCTTTATATCATCTTGTTCTAATACAAGTGAAATCATATTAATGAAAAATCCAATTCCTATAATATAAGGTTCTGGATTTATATTAAAATCAGAAATTGTTTTGATATTTTCTATATATTTAGTAATAATTTGTATAAAAAGATCTGTTTTCAATTCATTCTTTTGTATAATTGTTGAAATCACTTGAGAAATAATTTTTTGAGTTAATAAAAAAGAAATAGATGATAATTTTGATATAATAAATGTTAATTTATTTATATTTATTACATCATTTCTTATCAGTATTTGTTTAAGAAAAAACAATATAATTTCATATCCATTATATTTATATTGACAATTAGAGAGTTTATTTAATTCATTTTCATTATATTTAAATATTTCAAAACAATTAACTTTTTGTGTACAATTTCCTATAACAAGATAGATTATACTAATATTTCTTTCTTTTTTATATCCAATTATTATTCTTTCTTCTTTATTACAACTTATTGTTGATAAATTAATAACTCCTTTATATTCTTCTC
>NW_001858272.1:0-939 GCF_000209125.1 Entamoeba dispar SAW760
TTAAAAGAAAAGAAATAATCTTTTAAAATAAAACAAGAAATTTATAGAATAAGATAATCTACAAAGAAAATAATAAAAGTAAGAATAAAAGGAATTAGAATATAAGAAGAAAGAAAAAGTATAATAAAATATTACTTTGGATAGTTTAGTTTCCTGTGCGATGAAGAACGCAATGAATTGCGATAAGTGATAGGAACAATAAAATGTGAATATCCAAACTTTGAATGCTTGAAAGTATACTTATGAACTTCAAGGTATATATGATATTCAATATCCAAAATAAAAGAGTATATTAAAAGCAAATATTAGTAGAAGTGAGAAGTAGCTAGTGGGTAAAAGAGAGAAGAAGTAAAGAGCTTTAACCAGATATCTATAAGTGAGTTAATAAATAAAGATTTGAGTATCGTAAGAGGACTCCCTTAACTTAAGCATATCAATAAGGGAAGGAAGAAAAAATAACAATGATTTCTTAAGTAATGGCGAATGAAAAAGAAAAAGACCAAGTTGATAAAAATGGATAATTGTAAAAAGGTTAGAAGAATACAGCAATGTGTGAGGCTAGTCTTAAATTATTCAGAGTGTAACTAAAAGAAAAATTATATTTAAAAGAGATAATTTACATTGAATTCAGAACGAATGCTGAGCCAGAGAGAGTGAAAGCCTCGTCAATTTAAATATATTTTGAAAAGAATATAGTTTAGAAAAGAGTAAATTTATTTGGAAGTATAAATCGAAAAGGTGATAGTATTCATCAAAGTCTAAATATTACAGGAAAACTGATAGCAAAGAAGTACTGTGAAGGAAAACTTAAAAGAACTTTGGAAAAAGAGTGAAAAGAGCTTGAAAGAGTAATATGTGAACGGATAATTTATAAGAAAAATAGTACAATGTATTATAAATAAAAATATAAAAAGATTAGATATATAAGTAGTATATTTA
>NW_001858271.1:0-924 GCF_000209125.1 Entamoeba dispar SAW760
AGATAATCTTCTGTTGAGAATTTCGAATTAAATAATTCGAAAATTCAAAATAGTTTTGGGTCTCAAAAAACCCACGAGAAACAAAACTATTTTGAGTAGTATTTAATTATGTTAAGCATTCTTAAAATAAATTATAAACATATTTACAGCTTCATTAAATAAAACCATAAACATACATTACCATAAAAGCATTAAGAGAATAAGGATGATTAATAATAATTAATGCTACTATATAATGAGAGGAATAATAAAGAGAGAATATAGCATTTACGTTTGTTTAAATAATAAATTATGAGAGAATAGCACAGTTTGTCAATAAAATAATAAATAAAATAAGTATTCATAATATTTAGGGAGAATAATATAAGAGATAAACAGAATAAGTAATCTCATAGAAGAGATTAATTAAAGAAATAAGAAATGATTATTAAAAGAATTTAATATAATCATAATAGATATATGTTGTTAAGAATGAAAGAATTTAAAGAAATAAATATAAGACTGAATATAAAGAAAATTGTACTTGATCTAACTATATAAAAGTAATTAGATGACAGAACAGATTTAAATAATATAAGTTTGTTTTTTAGTATAATTAGTAAATAAAAAAGAAGTCAAAAGTAGGAGAATAAAGAAAGGAAAAATGGATATAAATACAAAAGAGAAGTAAGAATAAAGAATCCTTCCTTTTAAAAAGGAAGAAGAATAAAATATCTGGTTGATCCTGCCAGTATTATATGCTGATGTTAAAGATTAAGCCATGCATGTGTAAGTATAAAGACCAAGTAGGATGAAACTGCGGACGGCTCATTATAACAGTAATAGTTTCTTTGGTTAGTAAAGTACAAGGATAGCTTTGTGAATGATAAAGATAATACTTGAGACGATCCAATTTGTATTAGTACAAAGTGGCCAATTTATGTA
>NW_001858270.1:0-937 GCF_000209125.1 Entamoeba dispar SAW760
TAGAGAGTTTTTTTTTAAATAAAAGAATAAAAGGAATAAAGGAATATAGAAATATAGAAATATAGAAATAAAGGAATATAGAAATAAATACATACATAGATATATAAATAAAGATATATATAAATAAATAAATAAAGAAATATATATATATATATAAATAAAGAAATATATATATAATAGAATATAAAGGTTATAGAAGTTGAAAGGGATTAAAGTAAAGTAATCTAGTCAATAAAAAGACGAGCTTGGCAGGGATCGAACCTGCAATCCCCAGATTCGTAGTCTGATGCGTTTCCATTGCGCCACAAGCCCTATAACATTCATAAAATACTGGGAAGATAAAAAAAGGGATATATAAGTTATATAAATGTTATAAGTTATATAAATGTTATAAGTTATATAAATGATATAAGTTATATAAATGATATAAGTTATATAAATGATATAGATATGATATAGATATAGATATAGATATGATATATAAAAGACATAAGAAAGATAAGATATAAAATAAACAGACTAGGAATAATAATAAAAGTACATAGTCATATAATAATATAATAATATAAGAAAATATATGATAGTCATAGTCATAAGTAAGTAGGATAACGGTAGGTTCATATCAAGTAGGATACACCCGTTCCCATCCGAACACGGAAGTAAAGATGCTTAGAGCCTGATCAGTACCATTATGTTCACACAGATGGGAACGTCAGGTAATCTACCTTTTTGTTTTTATATAGAGAGTTTTTTTTTAAATAAAGGAATAAAGGAATAAAGGAATATAGAAATATAGAAATATAGAAATAAAGGAATATAGAAATAAATACATACATAGATATATAAATAAAGATATATATAAATAAATAAATAAAGAAATATATATATATATATAAATAAAGAAATATATATATAATAGAATATAAAGGTTATAGAA
>NW_001858269.1:0-932 GCF_000209125.1 Entamoeba dispar SAW760
TGTTGCGGTTATTAGTACGAGCAAAAGAATTCTTTAATTAGCTTTATGCTAAGATTCCCTTTAATTTTTATGAAGACTGCAAAAATACCACAATTCAATCATATGTTGAATTTCTTACAAAGCCAATAAATTCCACTTCTCTGATTGATTCATTTCAGTGGAGTTTACTTTTGTTAAGAAGAAAAGAGAACTCTTCCGTAGATTTTCACACTCCATTTTAAAGTTCATGATATGTTACCATTTTATTCGATTTAATCTTATTTCTAAGATTTAATCATTAATTCTCTTGATTAAGAACTATTAATCTTATTCCCTTTCAATCCTTATATTGACTATATGTCACTTATATATTTCTTAAGGATTTCCATCTGTAATTTAGGATCGATTCACCCTAATCCAAGTAATGTTGTTTAGGAACCTTTCTCCTCTTCAGTTCTAAGATGTTTTTTTCCTCTTCTTAGTATTTGCTACTACCACCAAGATCTGCACTAAGGACAGTTTCAATCTAAATTACTTTAAATCTTTACTACTTTTGTTGTCCTTACGCCATTTCGTTTCCTTACTCGTTAAAATGTCTTCATTTTAACGGTCGAGTATCAGTTAAGAAATTATAATGCCATCCATTTTCAGGACTCATTCATTCGATAGGTGAGTTGTTACACATTCCTTAGCGGTTTCCGACTTCCATGGCCACCGTCCTATTGTCAATATGAATGAATACCTTTTGTGGTACTCGTTATGTTTCTTTTTGGCACTTTATCTCGACGTTCGGTTCATCCCGCATCGCCAGTCCTGCTTACCAGACTTGGCCGATTCAAAGTATGTTTATATTTAAATTCCTGAAGTGTATTTAACACTGAGAATTCTTCTTTGTTTATTCATAGTTTGACAAGATGTTGAGTGAAAATACTCACCCATTACACCTAATCATA
>NW_001858268.1:0-784 GCF_000209125.1 Entamoeba dispar SAW760
TATTTGATATTTATTACTTTTTATAGAAAATGATTTTTTTATCCATTTATTCATTAATCATTAAAATGAATTGTTAAAAATTATTTTATCTATACTGCGTCAAGAATTAATAATAACTATAACAATTACTAGTACACTAAAAGTTATTTGATATTTATTACTTTTTATAGAAAATGATTTAATTATCAATAATTAATAAATTATGTTAGAATGAATTGTTAAAAATTATTTTATCTATACTGCGTCAAGAATTAATAATAACTATAACAATTACTAGTACACTAAAAGTTATTTGATATTTATTACTTTTTATAGAAAATGATTTAATTATCAATAATTAATAAATTATGTTAGAATGAATTGTTAAAAATTATTTTATCTATACTGCGTCAAGAATTAATAATAACTATAACAATTACTAGTACACTAAAAGTTATTTGATATTTATTACTTTTTATAGAAAATGATTTAATTATCCATTTATTCATTAATCATTAAAATGAATTGTTAAAAATTATTTTATCTATACTGCGTCAAGAATTAATAATAACTATAACAATTACTAGTACACTAAAAGTTATTTGATATTTATTACTTTTTATAGAAAATGATTTAATTATCCATTTATTCATTAATCATTAAAATGAATTGTTAAAAATTATTTTATCTATACTGCGTCAAGAATTAATAATAACTATAACAATTACTAGTACACTAAAAGTTATTTGATATTTATTACTTTTTATAGAAAATGATTTAATTATCAATAATTAATAAATTATGT
>NW_001858267.1:0-872 GCF_000209125.1 Entamoeba dispar SAW760
ATATATAAATAAATAAATAAAGAAATATATATATATATATAAATAAAGAAATATATATATAATAGAATATAAAGGTTATAGAAGTTGAAAGGGATTAAAGTAAAGTAATCTAGTCAATAAAAAGACGAGCTTGGCAGGGATCGAACCTGCAATCCCCAGATTCGTAGTCTGATGCGTTTCCATTGCGCCACAAGCCCTATAACATTCATAAAATACTGGGAAGATAAAAAAAGGGATATATAAGTTATATAAATGTTATAAGTTATATAAATGTTATAAGTTATATAAATGATATAAGTTATATAAATGATATAAGTTATATAAATGATATAGATATGATATAGATATAGATATAGATATGATATATAAAAGACATAAGAAAGATAAGATATAAAATAAACAGACTAGGAATAATAATAAAAGTACATAGTCATATAATAATATAATAATATAAGAAAATATATGATAGTCATAGTCATAAGTAAGTAGGATAACGGTAGGTTCATATCAAGTAGGATACACCCGTTCCCATCCGAACACGGAAGTAAAGATGCTTAGAGCCTGATCAGTACCATTATGTTCACACAGATGGGAACGTCAGGTAATCTACCTTTTTGTTTTTATATAGAGAGTTTTTTTTTAAATAAAGGAATAAAGGAATAAAGGAATATAGAAATATAGAAATATAGAAATAAAGGAATATAGAAATAAATACATACATAGATATATAAATAAAGATATATATAAATAAATAAATAAAGAAATATATATATATATATAAATAAAGAAATATATATATAATAGAATATAAAGGTTATAGAAGTTGAAAGGGATTAGAGTAAAGTAATCTAGTCAATAAAAAGACGAGCTTG
>NW_001858266.1:0-959 GCF_000209125.1 Entamoeba dispar SAW760
ATGATAGGAATAGTAATAATAATAAAAAGGAATAAAATACATAATAAGGTGTACATATACATAAGGGTGTATAAGTTGTATAAGTTGTATAAGTTGTATAAGTTGTATAGATAAGAAAGATAGTATAAGTAGTATAAATACTAAGATACATATATAATAGAAGTAAAGATAATATAGTAAGAAGTAGAATAAGAAGTGTATAAGTATAATAAACATAATAAACATAATAAACATAATAAACATAATAAAGAACATAATAATAATAAACATAATAATAATAATAATAGAAATAAGAATATAGATATATATAATATAATAATATATAAAGAAACATATAAGTGAAGTGTATAAAAAGAATGCATCCGGTGGGGTTCGAACCCACGCATCTTCCGATAGCCGAGCTTAAATCGGCCCCCTTAGACCACTCGGGCACGAATGCTTTGATATATAAATACAGAAATAATGAAGTCTATAAAACTATAAAGGTATAAGTCAGACTATAAGATACACACATATAGTATAGACTAGTAATAATAAAGTGATAAAGTGATAAAGTGATAAAGTGATAAAGTGATAAAGTGATAATAAGGGAATAAGTTAATAAGGTAATAAGTTAATAAGTTAAAGTGTAGGTAGTATAAGTATAGAAGACAAGAACATAGTATAGTCATATAATCATATAGAATAGATATAAAAATAGATAAAGGTATAGAAATATACATAATAATAAGAACATATAAACATATAAGAATATAATAAACATAAATAACATAATAATAATAAACATAATAAAAACATAATAATAATAAACATAATAATAATAATATATATAGAATAGATAAATAGATAAATAGATACATAATATGGAGATGAGGGGTATCGATCCCCTTGCCCTTCGCATGCGAAGCGAAGCTCTACAATTGAGCTACATCCCCTAGTATATAGAGAATAGAATGAGA
>NW_001858265.1:0-954 GCF_000209125.1 Entamoeba dispar SAW760
ATATTCTTTTCAAATATATTTAAATTGACGAGGCTTTCACTCTCTCTGGCTCAGCATTCGTTCTGAATTCAATCTAAATTATCTCTTTTAAATATAATTTTTCTTTTAGTTACACTCTGAATAATTTAAGACTAGCCTCACACATTGCTGTATTCTTCTAACCTTTTTACAATTATCCATTTTTATCAACTTGGTCTTTTTCTTTTTCATTCGCCATTACTTAAGAAATCATTGTTATTTTTTCTTCCTTCCCTTATTGATATGCTTAAGTTAAGGGAGTCCTCTTACGATACTCAAATCTTTATTTATTAACTCACTTATAGATATCTGGTTAAAGCTCTTTACTTCTTCTCTCTTTTACCCACTAGCTACTTCTCACTTCTACTAATATTTGCTTTTAATATACTCTTTTATTTTGGATATTGAATATCATATATACCTTGAAGTTCATAAGTATACTTTCAAGCATTCAAAGTTTGGATATTCACATTTTATTGTTCCTATCACTTATCGCAATTCATTGCGTTCTTCATCGCACAGGAAACTAAACTATCCAAAGTAATATTTTATTATACTTTTTCTTTCTTCTTATATTCTAATTCCTTTTATTCTTACTTTTATTATTTTCTTTGTAGATTATCTTATTCTATAAATTTCTTGTTTTATTTTAAAAGATTATTTCTTTTCTTTTAATGATCCTTCCGCAGGTTCACCTACGGAAACCTTGTTACGACTTCTCCTTCCTCTAAATAAGGAGATTTAAATCCATTTTTCTATCTATAAGACAGAATCCTAGAATTTCACCTCTTTATTCAATCGGTAGGAGCGACGGGCGGTGTGTACAAAGGGCAGGACGTATTCATCTCGAGTTAATGACTCGATATTACAAGGAATCCTCGTTCAAAACAAAAATTCAATCATTTATCCCTGTCATGTACGTTCTTTGAGTTTCTT
>NW_001858264.1:0-945 GCF_000209125.1 Entamoeba dispar SAW760
TTAATTCCGGTAACGAACGAGACTGAAACCTATTAATTAGTTTTCTGCTTATAAGACAGAAATGTTCGCAAGAACAGGTGCGTAAGTACCACTTCTTAAAGGGACACATTTCAATTGTCCTATTTTAATTGTTAGTTATCTAATTTCGATTAGAACTCTTTTAACGTGGGAAAAAGAAAAAGGAAGCATTCAGCAATAACAGGTCTGTGATGCCCTTAGACATCTTGGGCCGCACGCGCGCTACAATGGAGTTACTAGAGAGCATTTTATCATTTACACCTTATTTATTAGGCTATGTCTAATAGGTAGGGATAGTAAGTGGTGTACCGAGATTGAAATAGTTAAGGAAAACTCAAAAGAACGTACATGACAGGGATAAATGATTGGAATTATTTGTTTTGAACGAGGAATTCCTTGTAATATCGAGTCATTAACTCGAGATGAATACGTCCCTGCCCTTTGTACACACCGCCCGTCGCTCCTACCGATTGAATAAAGAGGTGAAATTCTAGGATTCTGTCTTATAGATAGAAAAATGGATTTAAATCTCCTTATTTAGAGGAAGGAGAAGTCGTAACAAGGTTTCCGTAGGTGAACCTGCGGAAGGATCATTAAAAGAAAAGAAATAATCTTTTAAAATAAAACAAGAAATTTATAGAATAAGATAATCTACAAAGAAAATAATAAAAGTAAGAATAAAAGGAATTAGAATATAAGAAGAAAGAAAAAGTATAATAAAATATTACTTTGGATAGTTTAGTTTCCTGTGCGATGAAGAACGCAATGAATTGCGATAAGTGATAGGAACAATAAAATGTGAATATCCAAACTTTGAATGCTTGAAAGTATACTTATGAACTTCAAGGTATATATGATATTCAATATCCAAAATAAAAGAGTATATTAAAAGCAAATATTAGTAGAAGTGAGAAGTAGCTAGTGGGT
>NW_001858263.1:0-920 GCF_000209125.1 Entamoeba dispar SAW760
AATAAATAATTAAATATCTATATTTCTTTAAAAAGTAATAAATATCAAACACATTATAGTTTATTACTCATAACTATAATTATTATTAATTATGATAGTTATGTATTTGAGATATTAACTTTTTTATCTAAACTAGATGAAAGAAGTTAAATGTCGTCAATTTTAATAAAAAGTACTAAGTATTAATCACATTAATATGCACTCTACAAAAAGATAAAAATTATTAATTCTGGTCGCTTTCTATCTGAGATAATTTTTGACATGTTTCTGTCTAAATTAGATGAAAGAAGTTAAATGTCGTCAATTTTAATAAAAAGTACTAAGTATTAATCACATTAATATGCACTCTACAAAAAGATAAAAATTATTAATTCTGGTCGCTTTCTATCTGAGATAATTTTTGACATGTTTCTGTCTAAATTAGACGAAAGAAGTTAAATGCGTCTGATTTTAATAAAAAGTACTAGGTATCTAGTAACTTTATATGGAACCTCCAAAAAATAAAGTTTTATCAGAAATGGTGAGGTTGTAGATGAGATACAAGTTCAACAATTTTATTGAAAAAAGGTGCACTTTTTTGATTTTAATAAAAAGTACTAGGTATCCAATATCGTTCTGTGGATCCTCCAAAAAATAAAGTTTTATCAGAAATGGTGAGGTTGTAGCAGAGATATTAATTCAACAATTTTATTGAAAAAAGGTGCACTTTTTATGATTTTAATATAAAGTACTAGGTATCCAATATCGTTCTGTGGATCCTCCAAAAAATAAAGTTTTATCAGAAATGGTGAGGTTGTAGCAGAGATATTAATTCAACAATTTTATTGAAAAAGGTGCACTTTTTTGATTTTAATAAAAGTACTAGGTATCCAATATCGTTCTGTGGATCTCAAAAAATAAGTTTTATCAGAAATGGTGAG
>NW_001858262.1:0-983 GCF_000209125.1 Entamoeba dispar SAW760
GAGAAAGTGAGGATGAAAATTGACCAAAAAATGTCTCATTTTTCACGAAATTCAAATATGTTAATCTAGGACCATCAGAGATGCAAAGATTTTAATTTCGTGAAAAATGACGAGGTTTTTGGCCATTCAAAAAAAAATGAAAAATCTAAAAACAAAAAGAGAGAAAAAATTGAGGATGAAAATTGACCAAAAAATGTCTCATTTTTCACGAAATTCAAGTATGTTAATCTACTACCCAGTGTGATACACATACTTGAATTTCGTGAAGAATTATGACATCTTGGTGGAAACCCATGTCAATAAAAAAAAGAGAAAAAAAATGAAGAATAGGGTTAATAGGGTTAAATAGAAAAGAGAAAAAAAATTAGAAAAAATAAAAAAATGGTGAAAAAAGAACTAAGAACTGAAATAATATCATTCTAAGGAGACATACAGGATGAACAACAAATTAAAAAATAAGAGAGACTAATATACTAAGAAATATTAAGAGACTATTAGACTAATATACTAAGAGAATATTAAAAGATTACTAAGAGACTACTAGACTAATACGCTAAGAGATATTAAGAGACTATTAGACTAATACATAGGTGAGAATGTTAATGTTTGTATTATTTAATTTATAACAATATACTAACCAAATAGATTATTAGACTAAGAGATTTAAAAGACTACTAGACTATTATAAGATATTAAAAGACTACTAGACTACACAAGATATTAAAAGACTATTAATGTTTGTATTATTTAAACACAAAGAGATTATTAATGTTTGTATTATTTAATTTATAATTCTATACTAACCAAATAGATGAATAACTATGTATAATATAATAGTTTTGGGTCTCAAAAAACCCACGAGAAACAAAACTATTTTGAGTAGTATTTAATTATGTTAAGCATTCTTAAAATAAATTATAAACATATTTACAGCTTCATTAAATAAAAACCATAAACATACATTACCATAAAAAGCATTAAGA
>NW_001858261.1:0-1008 GCF_000209125.1 Entamoeba dispar SAW760
ATTATATGCTGATGTTAAAGATTAAGCCATGCATGTGTAAGTATAAAGACCAAGTAGGATGAAACTGCGGACGGCTCATTATAACAGTAATAGTTTCTTTGGTTAGTAAAGTACAAGGATAGCTTTGTGAATGATAAAGATAATACTTGAGACGATCCAATTTGTATTAGTACAAAGTGGCCAATTTATGTAAGTAAATTGAGAAATGACATTCTAAGTGAGTTAGGATGCCACGACAATTGTAGAACACACAGTGTTTAACAAGTAACCAATGAGAATTTCTGATCTATCAATCAGTTGGTAGTATCGAGGACTACCAAGATTATAACGGATAACGAGGAATTGGGGTTCGACATCGGAGAGGGAGCTTTACAGATGGCTACCACTTCTAAGGAAGGCAGCAGGCGCGTAAATTACCCACTTTCGAATTGAAGAGGTAGTGACGACACATAACTCTAGAGTTGAGTAAAATCAATTCTTGAAGGAATGAGTAGGAGGTAAATTCTCCTACGAAATCAATTGGAGGGCAAGTCTGGTGCCAGCAGCCGCGGTAATTCCAGCTCCAATAGTGTATATTAAAGTTGCTGTGATTAAAACGCTCGTAGTTGAATTAAAATGTGATTTTATACATTTTGAAGACTTTACATTAAGTGAAGTTTCTAGAAATGTTAAATTAAAATCAAAGAAGGAGACAATTCAAGTAATTGAGTTGTCATTACTTTGAATAAAATAAGGTGTTTAAAGCAAAACATTATGTTAATGAATATTCAAGCATGGGACAATGCTGAGGAGATGTCAATTAGACATTTCGAGAGAAAGATTAAAAGGAACAATTGGGGTGATTCAGAAAATAACGGGAGAGGTGAAAATCCATGATCGCTATAAGATGCACGAGAGCGAAAGCATTTCACTCAACTGGGTCCATTAATCAAGAACGAAAGTTAGGGGATCGAAGACGATCAGATACCGTCGTAGTCCTAACTATAACGATGTCACAGATTGATGAAA
>NW_001858260.1:0-323 GCF_000209125.1 Entamoeba dispar SAW760
GAGCAGCTTTTGTTATTATTTCTATTGCTAATTATAATGATAAGTATGCAAAAGCTGAGAACTAATTTTTTCTTTAAGAAAAGAAAAAAAGTCAAAATATAAAAAAATTAGAAGAAAGAAATCTCAAAAAACTTTAATTGATTTTTTTTCTTTAAAAAGAATTATTTTGTTTTAATACAAGAATTTTTTAAGGGAAGTGATATGACGTGTGATTAAGGAAAATAAAAATAGAGAGAAAAAAAAACGAAGAAATCTTTAAAATTAAACAAAAGGAAAAAAGACCAAAAAGAAAGATGGGAAGGTCTTTCTTTTTGGCTGGAAAG
>NW_001858259.1:0-989 GCF_000209125.1 Entamoeba dispar SAW760
GAAGAAAGAATTAAGAAAGAATTGAATGAAGAAATGAAATTGATAAAAGTTAGAACATTTTACACGATTTCAAAATATTGTGTTTCTGGACCGATTCTAATGCAAAGATTTCAAGCGTAGCAAAAATGATGATGATTTTGGATGATCATGAACAATGGATAAAAAAAAGAAAAAAATAAAAAAGAAAAGAGAGAAAAAATTGGAGGATGAAATTGATGAAAATCATGTCATTTTTCACGAAATTCAAATATGTTAATCTAGGACCATCAGAGATGCAAAGATTTTAATTTCGTGAAAAATGACGAGGTTTTTGGCCATTCAAAAAAAAAATGAAAAATCTAAAAACAAAAAGAGAGAAAAAATTGGAGAAAGTGAGGATGAAAATTGACCAAAAAATGTCTCATTTTTCACGAAATTCAAATATGTTAATCTAGGACCATCAGAGATGCAAAGATTTTAATTTCGTGAAAAATGACGAGGTTTTTGGCCATTCAAAAAAAAATGAAAAATCTAAAAACAAAAAGAGAGAAAAAATTGAGGATGAAAATTGACCAAAAAATGTCTCATTTTTCACGAAATTCAAGTATGTTAATCTACTACCCAGTGTGATACACATACTTGAATTTCGTGAAGAATTATGACATCTTGGTGGAAACCCATGTCAATAAAAAAAAGAGAAAAAAAATGAAGAATAGGGTTAATAGGGTTAAATAGAAAAGAGAAAAAAAATTAGAAAAAATAAAAAAATGGTGAAAAAAGAACTAAGAACTGAAATAATATCATTCTAAGGAGACATACAGGATGAACAACAAATTAAAAAATAAGAGAGACTAATATACTAAGAAATATTAAGAGACTATTAGACTAATATACTAAGAGAATATTAAAAGATTACTAAGAGACTACTAGACTAATACGCTAAGAGATATTAAGAGACTATTAGACTAATACATAGGTGAGAAATGTTATGTTTGTATTATTTAATTTAT
>NW_001858258.1:0-954 GCF_000209125.1 Entamoeba dispar SAW760
ATAAGAGGGTACATATATACATATATACATATATAAATATATACATATATAAATATATAAATATATACATAAGTACATATATACATAAAAGAATAAGAAGTACATAAGTACATATATAATATATATATATACATAGAAGAAATAAAAAGTAAAAAGTAAAAAGTAAAAAATAAGAATAAGGTATAGTAAAGATAGTCTATATATAATAGGTATAAAATAAGTAATAAGTAATAAGTAATAAGTAATATATAATATATAAAGAAATATAGAAATAAAAAGGAATAAATATAATAAGTCATTACATATATAAAATAAACATAAATAATAAAATAAAATTTAAATAAATATAAAAATATATATAAATATAGTCATAGTCTAGAAGTCAAGAATACTAATAATCTGTGAGCCTTCCTAGCTCAGTCGGTAGAGCGCGCGGCTCTTAACCGCGCGGTCGTGGGTTCGAGCCCCACGGGGGGCGTATTTTTATAATAAGAATAGGTGGTATAAGAGGAAATAGTATAAAGTATAAAGGTATAAAGGTATAAAGGTATAAAGGTATAAATGGTTATAGGTATAAAAGTATAAAAGTATAAAAGTATAAGAATATAAAGGTATAAAGGGATAAGAATAGTATAAGAGGAATAGAATAGTATAGTATAAAGGGATAAGAATAGCATATAGGTAATAGTATAAAGTAGGTACATCTAATAAGGATATAGGAAGTAAAATACTAAGTAAAATACTAAGGAAGTATAAAAAGATATATACATATATACATGTATAAGTATAATAAATAGAAATAGAAATATAAGAATATATCTACTAAAGAGAAAGAATAAGGGAATAAGGGAATAAAAAAGAACATAATAATATAATATAATAATATAATAATAAGTGAATAAGATGATAATAATAATAATAGTAGCATAAAGTTAAAATAATAGTAAAAAGACG
>NW_001858257.1:0-998 GCF_000209125.1 Entamoeba dispar SAW760
TCTGATAAACTTTATTTTTTGGAGGTTCCATATAAAGTTACTAGATACCTAGTACTTTTTATTAAAATCAGACGCATTTAACTTCTTTCGTCTAATTTAGACAGAAACATGTCAAAAATTATCTCAGATAGAAAGCGACCAGAATTAATAATTTTTATCTTTTTGTAGAGTGCATATTAATGTGATTAATACTTAGTACTTTTTATTAAAATTGACGACATTTAACTTCTTTCATTTGGTTTAGATAAAAATAGAATAAATTAATATCTCAAATACATGACGATCACAATTAATAATTTTTATCTTTTTGCAGAGTGCTTTTGAAGATAATTGATATATAGTACTTTATATTAAAATCATAAAAAGTGCACCTTTTTTCAACAAATTTGTTGAATTAATATCTCTGCTACAACCTCACCATTTCTGATAAAACTTTATTTTTTGGAGGATCCACAGAACGATATTGGATACCTAGTACTTTTTATTAAAATCAAAAAAGTGCACCTTTTTTCAATAAAATTGTTGAATTAATATCTCTGCTACAACCTCACCATTTCTGATAAAACTTTATTTTTTGGAGGATCCACAGAACGATATTGGATACCTAGTACTTTATATTAAAATCAAAAAAGTGCACCTTTTTTCAACAAATTTGTTGAATTAATATCTCTGCTACAACCTCACCATTTCTGATAAAACTTTATTTTTTGGAGGATCCACAGAACGATATTGGATACCTAGTACTTTATATTAAAATCATAAAAAGTGCACCTTTTTTCAATAAAATTGTTGAATTAATATCTCTGCTACAACCTCACCATTTCTGATAAAACTTTATTTTTTGGAGGATCCACAGAACGATATTGGATACCTAGTACTTTTTATTAAAATCAAAAAAGTGCACCTTTTTTCAACAAATTTGTTGAATTAATATCTCTGCTACAACCTCACCATTTCTGATAAAACTTTATTTTTTGGAGGATCCACAGAACGATATT
>NW_001858256.1:0-959 GCF_000209125.1 Entamoeba dispar SAW760
AGTATAAGTAATAAGTAATATATAATATATAAAGAAATATAGAAATAAAAAGGAATAAATATAATAAGTCATTACATATATAAAATAAACATAAATAATAAAATAAAATTTAAATAAATATAAAAATATATATAAATATAGTCATAGTCTAGAAGTCAAGAATACTAATAATCTGTGAGCCTTCCTAGCTCAGTCGGTAGAGCGCGCGGCTCTTAACCGCGCGGTCGTGGGTTCGAGCCCCACGGGGGGCGTATTTTTATAATAAGAATAGGTGGTATAAGAGGAAATAGTATAAAGTATAAAGGTATAAAGGTATAAAGGTATAAAGGTATAAATGGTTATAGGTATAAAAGTATAAAAGTATAAAAGTATAAGAATATAAAGGTATAAAGGGATAAGAATAGTATAAGAGGAATAGAATAGTATAGTATAAAGGGATAAGAATAGCATATAGGTAATAGTATAAAGTAGGTACATCTAATAAGGATATAGGAAGTAAAATACTAAGTAAAATACTAAGGAAGTATAAAAAGATATATACATATATACATGTATAAGTATAATAAATAGAAATAGAAATATAAGAATATATCTACTAAAGAGAAAGAATAAGGGAATAAGGGAATAAAAAAAGAACATAATAATATAATATAATAATATAATAATAAGTGAATAAGATGATAATAATAATAATAGTAGCATAAAGGTTAATAATAATAGTAAAAAAGACGCTTCCGCTTGGGATCGAACCAAGGACCTAACGGTTAACAGCCGTTCGCTCTGCCGACTGAGCCACGGAAGCTTTCAGTAAGCATAAGTTAAGCAGAAGTTAAGCAGAAATGTTAAAGTAGATATGATAAGCAGAAATGATAAAGTAGATATGATAAGCAGAAATGATAAAGTAGAAATAATAAAGTAGATATGATAAAGTAAATATGATAGCATAGTTGATAGTATAT
>NW_001858255.1:0-932 GCF_000209125.1 Entamoeba dispar SAW760
TCGACTGGGGTCCTAAGAACCAAAATCTTATATGCTGCCCCTACACCATGGAACCGTTATGAATAGATGGGTAGGTGTAAGTAGTAAGTAGTAAAAGGATGTAAGAAGTAATAAGTAAGAAGTAATAAGTAAGAAGTAATAAGTAATAAGTAAGAAATGGAAGTAATGTAAGAAGTAATAAGTAAATAGTAATAAGTAGGAAATAGTAATAGTAAGAAGTGTATAGTAGATGTATAATAAAGTAATAAAAAGATATAAAGGTAAAAAGATGATAAATAATAACATAATAAATAGGGAAGATAATAAATATATATAAGCTAAGTGTAAAGATAGAAATAGGTAATAATAATATAAGGCGGCTTAGCTCAGTGGCAGAGCGTCTCTCTCGTAAAGAGAAGGTCATGGGTCCGATCCCCATAGTCGCCTTCTAGGTATTTTTTAAAGGGAATAAACATATATAAAAGGAATAAACATATATAAAAGGAATAAACATATAGACAGAGAGTGATAAAGAAGAATATATAGATAGATAATATATATATAATATATATAAATAATATATAGATACATAATATATATAATATATAGATACATAATATATATATATAATATATAGATAGTGATATATATATATACATACATACATAAGTGGTGATAAAAGTAGAATATAGTAGAATATATAACATAATATAAGATAGAAATATATATAGAAAGAGATAATAGTTAGAATATAAACATAGATAAAGTTCATAAGTTTAATATAATGGTATAAAGGTATAGTTATATACATAAAAAGTGGTCCCACCCAGATTCGAACTGGGGTCCTAAGAACCAAAATCTTATATGCTGCCCCTACACCATGGAACCGTTATGAATAGATGGGTAGGTGTAAGTAGTAAGTAGTAAAAGGATGTAAGAAGTAATAAGTAAGA
>NW_001858254.1:0-1007 GCF_000209125.1 Entamoeba dispar SAW760
AGAACATAATAAAATAAGAACATAATAACATAATAACATAATAGGATAATAAAATAAGAACATAATAGCATGGATAATAAAATAAGAACATAATAACATAATAAAATAATAACATAATAAAATAATAACATAATAAAATAATAAAATAATAAAATAAGAACATAAATAATAGAAGTTATACACATAGGAACACTAAGAGATTTATATAACATAAATAATAAGCATACATACATACTCTACAAACACATATAGTCATATAGTCAAATAGTAATATAGTCAAATAGTAATATAGGAATATAGTAATATAGTCAAATAGGAATATAGTCATATAGTCAAATAGTAATATAGTAATATAGTGAAATAGGAATATAAACATATAAGATAATAAGGATATAGTATAGGATAGGTGTATAGTTGATAATAAGTAGTAGAAATAAGTAATATACATATAAGAAACATAGAGAGTATAAAGTTGGATAGGTATAGTTATAGGTATAGTTATAGTTATAGATATGGATGATAAAAAGGCGCCTCATGCAGGGCTCGAACCTGCGACCCTCAGCTTAGAAGGCTGATGCTCTTCCGACTGAGCTAACAAGGCCAATCGGTTATAGTAGAAATAGGTAAGGGATGATGATATTGAACACACTCATAATAACATAATAACATAATAACATAAGAACATAAGAACATAATAAAATAAGAACATAATAACATAATAACATAATAGGATAATAAAATAAGAACATAATAGCATGGATAATAAAATAAGAACATAATAACATAATAAAATAATAACATAATAAAATAATAACATAATAAAATAATAAAATAATAAAATAAGAACATAAATAATAGAAGTTATACACATAGGAACACTAAGAGATTATATAACATAAATAATAAGCATACATACATACTCTACAAACACATATAGTCATATAGTCAAATAGTAATATAGTCAAATAGTAATATAGGATATAGTAATATAGTCAATAGGATATAGT
>NW_001858253.1:0-980 GCF_000209125.1 Entamoeba dispar SAW760
TTAATCATTAAAATGAATTGTTAAAAATTATTTTATCTATACTGCGTCAAGAATTAATAATAACTATAACAATTACTAGTACACTAAAAGTTATTTGATATTTATTACTTTTTATAGAAAATGATTTAATTATCCATTTATTCAATTAGTAAAGTTAAAGACTATTTTAAATTAAAAAACTATATTATTTTATTATTTAAACTATTTCAATTCAAACATTAAAAAAATAAATAAAAAATCGTTCAATTAATCATTATAATATCATTAAATAAAAAGTTGTTTAGAATTCAATTCTGAACAACTTTTACCTTATAAATTTTTATACTTTCGTTGACATTTTTTGAGATATTAATAACTAATTGATAATATTAATAACCATAAAATAAAATATGACAAAAATTCTGTTAAAAAATTAAAATAATTATACTTTATTTTACCAATTTAATATTTAATGATAAAAAAGAAAGATAATTAATTATATTAAAATGTTAAAAATGAGTAAAAATTTAACCATAAAATAAAATATGACAAAAATTCTGTTAAAAAATTAAAATAATTATACTTTATTTTACCAATTTAATGAAAAAACAGAAAAGATAATTAATTATATTAAAATGTTAAAAAAGAATAAAAGGAATAAAAAGAAATAAATTTAATAATTTTAATGAATATAGGATGAAAAAAAGAATTGATAATACATTTTAAAATAAGTTTTATATAAATTTAAATAGAAATTACGGTTAAGTCTCAGCAAATCGTTTCATTCAATACCCGAGAGTATTGATTAAGAAACTCTAAAGCTTACAACACCGATTTCTGATGCCATCGTCTATAAGCAACAGTTATGCTTTGAATTTTGTTAACTCAGTATTCACTACCCTTTTGATAGAGTATACACGAGATATAAATACAACGTATATAATTTTCATTGTACTAAAGTACAGAAAAGACAAGTATTCATCTAGACGAATTCTGGCTGA
>NW_001858252.1:0-922 GCF_000209125.1 Entamoeba dispar SAW760
AAGAAATGTAAGAAATGTAAGAGATGTAAGAGATGTAACAGTAGTAAGTATAAGAAGTGAGAATAGATATAATAGATAAGAAGTGGAATAATAAAAATAATAAGGATAATAAATATATATAATATATATAATATAAATAATATAATAAAGGTATAGAGTAAGAATAGATATAATATATATAATAAGTATAATAAGTATAATATATAAGAGGAATAGATAAAGTTAATAGTATAAGTGACTAATAAATAAGAATATATACATATATATAGTATAAAAAGTGAACTCTTCAACGGGGATTCGAACCCCGGTCTTTCACGTGACAGGCGAAGATACTAACCAGCTATACTATTGAAGACTTCTATAAGAAGGTAAGAGTTGTATATATATACATGAATAAGTGTAATATATGAAGGTAAGAGTTGTATATATATATAAATATATAAATAAATATATATATATATGAATAAGTGAATAGAAGATATAAAATAGATATAAAAAAAAAGATAGAATATATATATAAATAAGATATAATAAGTATAAAATTTATAAAAAAATATATAATAAGAGATAGCAATATTAATCAAAGACAATGTGGCCGAGCGGTTAAGGCGGCTCCCTGCTAAGGAGTTTCCATTTGGAGCGTAGGTTCGAATCCTGCCATTGTCGTTTTATTCATAAAAATATAAGGAAAGTCGGTCGTTTTAAACATAAAAATATAAGGATATAAGTTAATAAAAGATAAAAGAATAAATGGATATATATAAGGTACATAAATATATATATATATACATATACACATATATAAAATAAGAATAAACATAATAATATATATATATATATACATAAATTTTTAATATAATAAGAATAAGGAAGTACTACTGTATATAAAGAGAATATAAGATATATAAGAAATAACATAAAG
>NW_001858251.1:0-974 GCF_000209125.1 Entamoeba dispar SAW760
GCGTTCATGCGCATATGCCCATATCAGATAGTACATAGTACAGAGTGATGATATCTAGACACATATATCAAAGTAAGATATAAAGGTAGTAAAGGTAGTAAAGGTAATAAAGGTAATAAAGTTAATAGGGATAGTAAGAATATAAGGAAAGGAAGTAGTAGTTACATAGTATAAAACACTATAAGTAGTATAAGTAGTATAAGATAGTATAAAATAGTATAAAATAGTATAGATAATATAAAAGAATAGAGTGTACACTAAAAGTATAATAAAAGGAATATATAAGTTTAATAGATGTAAAAATATAGTAATAGATGTCATATAGATGTACAAAAAGGTGGGAACGGTGAGTATCGAACTCACGACCTTAAGATTATGAGACTTACGCTCTACCAACTGAGCTACGTTCCCTATTCAAACAATAACATAGAATAAAAACAAAAATAGATATAATAATAGTGGAAACATATAATAATAGTGTATATCTATATTAATAGGTTATAGTGTATAAAGTATAGATATAATAATAGTCTATAAAGTATAAAGTATAAAATATAAAATATAAAGTATAAAATATAAAATATAAAGTATAAATATAATAATAGTCTATAGTCTATAGTCTATAAAGTATAAAGTATAAAGTATAGATAATAGAATAGTGTATAGTCTATAAATAATAAAAATAATAATAGTATATAAAGTATAGTGTATAAATAGAATAGTGTATAGTATATATAATATAAATAGGATAAGTATAATAGTATAGATAAAGGTGTATATATAATATAAGGATAAGTTATAGATAAAAAGACGAGCATAGCAGGGATCGAACCTGCAATCCTCAGATCCGAAGTCTGATGCGTTTCCATTGCGCCATATGCCCATTATCAGATAAGTACATAAGTACAGAGGTGGATGATATCTAGAACACATATATCAAAAGTAAAGATAATAAAAGGTAGTAAAGGTAGTAA
>NW_001858250.1:0-1071 GCF_000209125.1 Entamoeba dispar SAW760
CTCAGATTTCTCTTTAAGTTCTGAACAAGGTAGTATTGATATACTTGGATTTAGAAACAATGTTTCTTCATCTTTGTACATCTGAATTTCATCCAATCCTTGGTTGACATCGTTTATAGTTAGGACTACGACGGTATCTGATCGTCTTCGATCCCCTAACTTTCGTTCTTGATTAATGGACCCAGTTGAGTGAAATGCTTTCGCTCTCGTGCATCTTATAGCGATCATGGATTTTCACCTCTCCCGTTATTTTCTGAATCACCCCAATTGTTCCTTTTAATCCTTCTCTCGAAATGTCTAATTGACATCTCCTCAGCATTGTCCCATGCTTGAATATTCATTAACATAATGTTTTGCTTTAAACACCTTATTTTATTCAAAGTAATGACAACTCAATTACTTGAATTGTCTCCTTCTTTGATTTTAATTTAACATTTCTAGAAACTTCACTTAATGTAAAGTCTTCAAAATGTATAAAATCACATTTTAATTCAACTACGAGCGTTTTAATCACAGCAACTTTAATATACACTATTGGAGCTGGAATTACCGCGGCTGCTGGCACCAGACTTGCCCTCCAATTGATTTCGTAGGAGAATTTACCTCCTACTCATTCCTTCAAGAATTGATTTTACTCAACTCTAGAGTTATGTGTCGTCACTACCTCTTCAATTCGAAAGTGGGTAATTTACGCGCCTGCTGCCTTCCTTAGAAGTGGTAGCCATCTGTAAAGCTCCCTCTCCGATGTCGAACCCCAATTCCTCGTTATCCGTTATAATCTTGGTAGTCCTCGATACTACCAACTGATTGATAGATCAGAAATTCTCATTGGTTACTTGTTAAACACTGTGTGTTCTACAATTGTCGTGGCATCCTAACTCACTTAGAATGTCATTTCTCAATTTACTTACATAAATTGGCCACTTTGTACTAATACAAATTGGATCGTCTCAAGTATTATCTTTATCATTCACAAGCTATCCTTGTACTTTACTAACCAAAGAAACTATTACTGTTATAATGAGCCGTCCGCAGTTCATCCTACTTGGTCTTTATACTTACACATGCATG
>NW_001858249.1:0-949 GCF_000209125.1 Entamoeba dispar SAW760
GAATGAAACGATTTGCTAGAGACTTAACCGTAATTTCTATTTAAATTTATATAAAACTTATTTTAAAATGTATTATCAATTCTTTTTTTCATCCTATATTCATTAAAATTATTAAATTTATTTCTTTTTATTCCTTTTATTCTTTTTTAACATTTTAATATAATTAATTATCTTTTCTGTTTTTTCATTAAATTGGTAAAATAAAGTATAATTATTTTAATTTTTTAACAGAATTTTTGTCATATTTTATTTTATGGTTAAATTTTTACTCATTTTTAACATTTTAATATAATTAATTATCTTTCTTTTTTATCATTAAATATTAAATTGGTAAAATAAAGTATAATTATTTTAATTTTTTAACAGAATTTTTGTCATATTTTATTTTATGGTTATTAATATTATCAGTTAGTTATTAATATCTCAAAAAATGTCAACGAAAGTATAAAAATTTATAAGGTAAAAGTTGTTCAGAATTGAATTCTAAACAACTTTTTATTTAATGATATTATAATGATTAATTGAACGATTTTTTATTTATTTTTTTAATGTTTGAATTGAAATAGTTTAAATAATAAAATAATATAGTTTTTTAATTTAAAATAGTCTTTAACTTTACTAATTGAATAAATGGATAATTAAATCATTTTCTATAAAAAGTAATAAATATCAAATAACTTTTAGTGTACTAGTAATTGTTATAGTTATTATTAATTCTTGACGCAGTATAGATAAAATAATTTTTAACAATTCATTTTAATGATTAATGAATAAATGGATAATTAAATCATTTTCTATAAAAAGTAATAAATATCAAATAACTTTTAGTGTACTAGTAATTGTTATAGTTATTATTAATTCTTGACGCAGTATAGATAAAATAATTTTTAACAATTCATTCTAACATAATTTATTAATTATTGATAATTAAATCATTTTCTATAAAAAG
>NW_001858248.1:0-1015 GCF_000209125.1 Entamoeba dispar SAW760
GGTTCGACCCACGCCTCCGAAGAGAACAGTACCTTAAACTGCCGCCTTGGACCACTCGGCCACTCTTGCTGGTTGTCATATAATAAAATCAAAGAATAAAAACACTATAAAGGTATAAAGGTATAAAGGTATAAAGGTATAACTCTATATAGGTATAAAGGTATAAGAGGAATAGAATAGTATAAAGGTATAAAGGTATAACACTATAACACTATAGTCATATAGTCATATAAAGGTATAACTCTATAAGAATATAAGAATAGAATAGGGTAACACTATAGGAATAATATAAAGATAAAATAGAAAGTCTATATAGGATAAAGATAGAGTAAGAATAATAGAACATAAAAGGTTATAGATATCTAAACATTTACACATATATGAATATATAGATAGAAAAGGATCTAGAAATAAGAATAGAAAAGTATCTAGATGTATATATAGATATAAAGATAAGAACTAAGATGTAAGATGTAAGATGTAAGATATAAGATATAAGATATAAGATATAAGTAAACATATAGATTATAGGAGGCATAAAAAGTGTAAGGCCTCTGCGGGAATCGAACCCACGACCTTTCCCTTACTAGGGGAACGCACTGCCATCTATGCTAAGAGGCCTTCCAAGGATGGAGGTATATATAATATAAAAAAAAGGTGTAATATATATATAAAAAGTTGAAATAAATAAATATAAAAAGTTGGAATATATATATATAAAAGGTGTAATATATATAAAAGGTGTAATATATATAAAAGAAGGAATATATATATATATAAGGAAGAATAAATATAAATAAAAGATAAGGTATAATAAAATAATAAAGGTATAAAGTTATATAGATATATAAATATATATATAGATATAGATATAAAGGAATAAAGTAGAAAAGTAGAAAAGTAGAAATGATAAAGTTTAATATATAACATAAGTTATAAAGTGATAAGTGACATATATATAGATATAAAAGGTACATAAAGATAGAATATAGTAAATGCAGAAGGGTGGGGGTTC
>NW_001858247.1:0-933 GCF_000209125.1 Entamoeba dispar SAW760
CATAAACATATAAAGTTATAAACATATATAAGATATAAGATATAATATATAATATATAAAGATAAGATATAATATATAATATATAAAAAGGAAGATATATAATATATAATATATAATATATAAAAGATAAGATATAATATATATATGGATAATATAAAGGATGTATACATAAAGAGATTAAATAATAAGAGGTTTAAGTATAATAAGATAAAAGTAGAAATGAATAAGGAATAAGATAATAATATATACATAGTTATAGTATATATAATATATATAATATATATAGTATAGATGATATTTTTTTTAGTCTAAAGGGTCATAATACATAAGTATAAGAGCATAAAAAGTGCACTTGCCGGGAATCGAACCCGGGTCTCATCCGTGGCAGGGATACGTCATACCATTGGACCACAAGTGCTTATAGTGTATAGATAGTCAGGAAATAGGAGAATAGTAGAATAGTAGAATAGTAGTATAGTAGAATAACAGTATAGTAGAATAGTAGAATAACAGTATAGTAGAATAGTAGAATAGTAGAATAGTAGTATAGTAGTATAGTAGTATAGTAGTATAGTAGTATAGTAGAATAGTAGAATAGTAGTATAGTAGTATAGTAGAATAGGAAAGTACTATAGTAGTAATCTAGTGTATAGATAAACAGGAGAGAATAGTCGAATAGTAGAATAAAGAAGTAATATATAGTCGAATAGTATAGTAGTAAAATAGAAGTATAGTAATAAAATAGGATAGTAGTATATAGAAGATAGAAATACTAAGATATAGAAGGGAATAATAAGTGGAAAGATAATAATAAGGAGTCTAACTCATAAACATATAAAGTTATAAACATATATAAGATATAAGATATAATATATAATATATAAAAGATAAGATATAATATATAATATATAAAAAGGAAGATATATAATATAT
>NW_001858246.1:0-943 GCF_000209125.1 Entamoeba dispar SAW760
CTAGAGTCTCGTATCAGCGCCACGTGGTGACACGTGGCGCTTCAACCGAGTTTATCTCGGCACTTTCGTGTGACACGTGGTGCCACGATTCGACACGTGGAGTTTTCTGCTTTTTTTCTTTCTCTTTTCCTTTATTTCTATCTTTTATTTCTTTTCTTTATTTTCTTTTTATCTTTTCTTTTTATTCTTCTCTTCTTCCTATTCTTCTTTCTTTCTTTTATTATATCTCTTGCTTCTTTTCTTATATTCCTTTTTTATACTTCTTATTTGATTTCTTTTATATTATTATTTATTATCATTCCCTGTTCTATCTCTTATTTTCTTATTTCCTAATTTTTTTATTATTATTTTTCTTTTCTATCTTTTGCTCCTTTATTTTTATTCTTTTTTATTATTCTCTTTTCTTTATAATCCCTGTACTATTATCATTCTTTCCTTTACTTATTATTCTTTCTCTATCTTTCTTATTTCTTCTTTCTATATTATTTCCTTATATTTTATTCTTATTTCTTATATTATTTATATCCTTGTTTTTCCTATTCAATTATTGTGCTGTCCATGTACCTGGTTGTAGAGTTATACAACTACCTCATACTCATCATTCCCTAGAGAGTGAACGTTGCGATGTATTCTCACTTGACCAATCTGAACTAAATAAAACTTGTTTATTGTTACTTATTTTAATTTTTTTTCTATTTCCTTTACTACTATCTTTATTTATTTTATTCTTTAATAGTATTCCCTATCTTTCTTATTAAACTATCTTCCTTTTATATTTCTTTATGTATTAATACTAAAGCCTATATTATTCAATTTATTAATTATTATTCTTATTTCTTATATTAATATTTTCTGGTACTCATGGTGGTATTTATATTAAATGTTTCATGATCAATTTATTCTTTACAATTTGATGGATGTAATTCTTATTTGAATAAATGAA
>NW_001858245.1:0-1008 GCF_000209125.1 Entamoeba dispar SAW760
TATGTATATGTATAATATGTATAATATGTATAATATGTATAATATGTATGTATTTCTTTAAAAACAATGCTCTCAGCAGGTTTCGAACCTGCGACCCTGGCGTTATTAGCACCATGCTCTACCGACTGAGCTATGAGAGCTTACTATAACTACTTTATCATATAATCTGTTTACATATTATGTTTATATTATATATATTTCTTTCTATTTATATTATCTATATATTATTATATGTTTATATGTTTATATGTTTATATGACTATACTATTCTATTCTTTAACTATTCCGACTAACTTATTCACTCTTTTATATAACCTTTTATAACTTAAACTTACTTCTTTATTTTTTTTATATGTTATATATATATATTTTATTTATTTTATATCTTATATCCTTTTATATCTTTTATATCACTTTCCAGTGTTTATATGACTATTTATTGTTCTATATATGACTATAGATGCCATACTTTCTTATTATCTTACTATCATACTATCATACTATCATACTATCATACTATCATACTATCTTACTATCTTACTATATGTATCCTCTACTTATACACTAGATATACTATATCTTACTTTATCTATACTTTATGGATACTATATGTATAAAAAGTGAGGGCTAGAGGGATTGAACCACTGACCGGCTGATCTGGAGTCAGCTGCTCTGCCACTGAGCTAAGCCCCCTTCATCTATATTTAATCTATACTATATTCTTTTTATGTACTTCCCTTATATATTATATATTATATATTATTATATTTATTATATATATTATATGTATATATTCTACTTTATATATTATATATTATATCCTTTATATTCTATATTCTATTTTATATTCATGACTTATACTTATACTTATACTTATATCCTTTATTATTATATTCCTTTATTACTATATTCCTTTTATACTTTATTCCTTTTATACTTTATTCCTTTTATACTTTATTCCTTTATACTTTATTCCTTTATTACTATATTACTATATTCTTTTTATAC
>NW_001858244.1:0-1016 GCF_000209125.1 Entamoeba dispar SAW760
ACGGTAGGTTCATATCAAGTAGGATACACCCGTTCCCATCCGAACACGGAAGTAAAGATGCTTAGAGCCTGATCAGTACCATTATGTTCACACAGATGGGAACGTCAGGTAATCTACCTTTTTGTTTTTATATAGAGAGTTTTTTTTTAAATAAAGGAATAAAGGAATAAAGGAATATAGAAATATAGAAATATAGAAATAAAGGAATATAGAAATAAATACATACATAGATATATAAATAAAGATATATATAAATAAATAAATAAAGAAATATATATATATATATAAATAAAGAAATATATATATAATAGAATATAAAGGTTATAGAAGTTGAAAGGGATTAAAGTAAAGTAATCTAGTCAATAAAAAGACGAGCTTGGCAGGGATCGAACCTGCAATCCCCAGATTCGTAGTCTGATGCGTTTCCATTGCGCCACAAGCCCTATAACATTCATAAAATACTGGGAAGATAAAAAAAGGGATATATAAGTTATATAAATGTTATAAGTTATATAAATGTTATAAGTTATATAAATGATATAAGTTATATAAATGATATAAGTTATATAAATGATATAGATATGATATAGATATAGATATAGATATGATATATAAAAGACATAAGAAAGATAAGATATAAAATAAACAGACTAGGAATAATAATAAAAGTACATAGTCATATAATAATATAATAATATAAGAAAATATATGATAGTCATAGTCATAAGTAAGTAGGATAACGGTAGGTTCATATCAAGTAGGATACACCCGTTCCCATCCGAACACGGAAGTAAAGATGCTTAGAGCCTGATCAGTACCATTATGTTCACACAGATGGGAACGTCAGGTAATCTACCTTTTTGTTTTTATATAGAGAGTTTTTTTTTAAATAAAGGAATAAAGGAATAAAGGAATATAGAAATATAGAAATATAGAAATAAAGGATATAGAAATAAATACATACATAGATATATAAATAAAGATATATATAATAATAATAAGAATATATATATATA
>NW_001858243.1:0-1012 GCF_000209125.1 Entamoeba dispar SAW760
AAGTTATTTGATATTTATTACTTTTTATAGAAAATGATTTAATTATCAATAATTAATAAATTATGTTAGAATGAATTGTTAAAAATTATTTTATCTATACTGCGTCAAGAATTAATAATAACTATAACAATTACTAGTACACTAAAAGTTATTTGATATTTATTACTTTTTATAGAAAATGATTTAATTATCAATAATTAATAAATTATGTTAGAATGAATTGTTAAAAATTATTTTATCTATACTGCGTCAAGAATTAATAATAACTATAACAATTACTAGTACACTAAAAGTTATTTGATATTTATTACTTTTTATAGAAAATGATTTAATTATCCATTTATTCATTAATCATTAAAATGAATTGTTAAAAATTATTTTATCTATACTGCGTCAAGAATTAATAATAACTATAACAATTACTAGTACACTAAAAGTTATTTGATATTTATTACTTTTTATAGAAAATGATTTAATTATCAATAATTAATAAATTATGTTAGAATGAATTGTTAAAAATTATTTTATCTATACTGCGTCAAGAATTAATAATAACTATAACAATTACTAGTACACTAAAAGTTATTTGATATTTATTACTTTTTATAGAAAATGATTTAATTATCAATAATTAATAAATTATGTTAGAATGAATTGTTAAAAATTATTTTATCTATACTGCGTCAAGAATTAATAATAACTATAACAATTACTAGTACACTAAAAGTTATTTGATATTTATTACTTTTTATAGAAAATGATTTAATTATCCATTTATTCATTAATCATTAAAATGAATTGTTAAAAATTATTTTATCTATACTGCGTCAAGAATTAATAATAACTATAACAATTACTAGTACACTAAAAGTTATTTGATATTTATTACTTTTTATAGAAAATGATTTAATTATCCATTTATTCAATTAGTAAAGTTAAAGACTATTTTAAATTAAAAAACTATATTATTTTATTATTTAAACTATTTCAATTCAACATTAAAAAATAAATA
>NW_001858242.1:0-897 GCF_000209125.1 Entamoeba dispar SAW760
TATAAACATATAAACATATAAACATATAATAATATATAGATAATATAAATATGAAAGAAATATATATAATATAAACATAATATGTAAACAGATTATATGATAAAGTAGTTATAGTAAGCTCTCATAGCTCAGTCGGTAGAGCATGGTGCTAATAACGCCAGGGTCGCAGGTTCGAAACCTGCTGAGAGCATTGTTTTTAAAGAAATACATACATATTATACATATTATACATATTATACATATTATACATATACATACATGAGAGTATTTGTATAAAAGGAATAAAGTAATAAAGTAATAAAGGAATAAAGTATAAAAAGAATATAGTAATATAGTAATAAAGGAATAAAGTATAAAAGGAATAAAGTATAAAAGGAATAAAGTATAAAAGGAATAAAGTATAAAAGGAATATAGTAATAAAGGAATATAATAATAAAGGATATAAGTATAAGTATAAGTATAAGTCATGAATATAAAATAGAATATAGAATATAAAGGATATAATATATAATATATAAAGTAGAATATATACATATAATATATATAATAAATATAATAATATATAATATATAATATATAAGGGAAGTACATAAAAAGAATATAGTATAGATTAAATATAGATGAAGGGGGCTTAGCTCAGTGGCAGAGCAGCTGACTCCAGATCAGCCGGTCAGTGGTTCAATCCCTCTAGCCCTCACTTTTTATACATATAGTATCCATAAAGTATAGATAAAGTAAGATATAGTATATCTAGTGTATAAGTAGAGGATACATATAGTAAGATAGTAAGATAGTATGATAGTATGATAGTATGATAGTATGATAGTATGATAGTAAGATAATAAGAAAGTATGGCATCTATAGTCATATATAGAACAATAAATAGTCATATAAAC
>NW_001858241.1:0-904 GCF_000209125.1 Entamoeba dispar SAW760
TATGATACTTATTTTATTTATTATTTTATTGACAAACTGTGCTATTCTCTCATAATTTATTATTTAAACAAACGTAAATGCTATATTCTCTCTTTATTATTCCTCTCATTATATAGTAGCATTAATTATTATTAATCATCCTTATTCTCTTAATGCTTTTATGGTAATGTATGTTTATGGTTTTATTTAATGAAGCTGTAAATATGTTTATAATTTATTTTAAGAATGCTTAACATAATTAAATACTACTCAAAATAGTTTTGTTTCTCGTGGGTTTTTTGAGACCCAAAACTATTTTGAATTTTCGAATTATTTAATTCGAAATTCTTCAACAGAAGATTTATTTCTTCTTTTCTCATCTGTCCTTTATTGGGTTTATACCCAATTTTTTGACATTTTAAATTTAAATATTATTAAGTCTTTTAATACCCTCTTTTATACTAGTTATTTTATTTGATATTAAAAATTATTAAAATATTATTTATTATATTTTACTGATACTTTAATGTATTTTCTAAAAGTAAAAATTCTAAAGATATTTCTTCTAAAAATAAGAAAATTTACTCTGAAAATGGGAATTCTTTCTTTTAAAAATAGAATTTTTGAATAATTAACAAAATTTTTTGAAAATAGTTTACTTTAAAAATAGAACATAATATGTCATAAAATTTTCCAAATTCGAAAATGAAGAAAATTACTTCCATAGAATTTTCAAAAATTTAAAAACAAAAAATTCAAGAATGATTTGAATTTATCTTATTTCTAAAAATAGAATAACAAAAAATTCATTAAAAATAGAAATTGTTATTAACTCAATTTTTATAACATTTTATAACAATAAATTACATGTACCAAAATATATAATAATATAATATTTCATACCACAAATAAATTACGTTCAAAA
>NW_001858240.1:0-876 GCF_000209125.1 Entamoeba dispar SAW760
TATATGATGATTGTAATTTTAAAACATTCTCTTGGGATATATTCAAAGCACTTTGTAGTACAAGGGGAGAAAGTATTAAAATTAACATTAAATACAGTTCAATCATTCTTGAATCAATTCCAACTATCATCATATTCAATGAAGGTCAATACACTTCATTCTTGAATAGATGTAATGAAGAAGGAGATTCAACGTGGATACAACATAATTCAAAAACAATAATGATAAATAATAAAATATATATGTCTCAAAATGAAATGAATACACATCAAATAACAAATCCTTGTGATGACTCTAAATCATCTCCATATGAAAACCATTCAAATAAGAGAGATGAAGATGAAATAATAAATGAAAATAAAATCACAAAGGAAAGTGTTATTGAATATTTAACAAAAAACAATATCTCAATACCAGATGAACTGAAACTGAATGAAGTTAATAATGAAAATGTAAATCAACCACCAGAACAATTGTTAAACCAAAACACAATAAACACATTTGGATTTAACCAGTTTCATAGACTACAAAATAAAAATGATAATCAATGTGTTAAACAAATTGAATACTCAAATAATACTCCATTTAAAAAAGTCAATCAAAATGAATTTGAAGTAATATCTGGTTGATTATTTATTATAATTGATTTATTTTTGTTATTACTATCTTTAAATATTAATATTTTATATTTAATGTATGAATGTTGAATATTTATATAAAATAATATATATATATATATATATATATAAAATATTCATTTTATATTATTATTTAATTTAATTTTAATATCATAATAATAAATTTATATGAAATGAGAATGTATTTATCAATATTATGATATTGAAATAAATAATTATATGAAATAACATATAAAGA
>NW_001858239.1:0-880 GCF_000209125.1 Entamoeba dispar SAW760
CTCTTTATTTCTTCTCTCTTTTACCCACGAGATACTTCTCACTTCTAATAATATGTGCTTTTAATATACTCTTTTATTGGGGATAGTGAATATCATATACACCGTGAAGTTCATAAGTATACTCTCACGCATTCAAAGTTTGGATATTCACATTTTATTGTTCCTATCACTTATCGCAATTCATTGCGTTCTTCATCGCACAGGAAACTAAACTATCCAAAGTAATATTTTATTATACTTTTTCTTTCTTCTTATATTCTAATTCCTTTTATTCTTACTTTTATTATTTTCTTTGTAGATTATCTTATTCTATAAATTTCTTGTTTTATTTTAAAAGATTATTTCTTTTCTTTTAATGATCCTTCCGCAGGTTCACCTACGGAAACCTTGTTACGACTTCTCCTTCCTCTAAATAAGGAGATTTAAATCCATTTTTCTATCTATAAGACAGAATCCTAGAATTTCACCTCTTTATTCAATCGGTAGGAGCGACGGGCGGTGTGTACAAAGGGCAGGGACGTATTCATCTCGAGTTAATGACTCGATATTACAAGGAATTCCTCGTTCAAAACAAATAATTCCAATCATTTATCCCTGTCATGTACGTTCTTTTGAGTTTTCCTTAACTATTTCAATCTCGGTACACCACTTACTATCCCTACCTATTAGACATAGCCTAATAAATAAGGTGTAAATGATAAAATGCTCTCTAGTAACTCCATTGTAGCGCGCGTGCGGCCCAAGATGTCTAAGGGCATCACAGACCTGTTATTGCTGAATGCTTCCTTTTTATTTTTCCCACGTTAAAAGAGTTCTAATCGAAATTAGAAAAGTAACAATTAAAATAGGACAATTGAAATGTGTCCCTTTAAGAAGTGGT
>NW_001858238.1:0-1002 GCF_000209125.1 Entamoeba dispar SAW760
CTTGAGAATGAGGAATCTAAGAATGAGGAAATTGAGAATGAGGAAATGCAAGTGATATAAAAATAAATTTAGAGATTAAAGTAGATGAAAATGGAAATAAAAATGAAACAAAATGAAATTAAGAAATAAACAAATGATGTTAATAATAAAGAAGTGAATTGATAAAAAGTAAGAGCATTTTACACGATTTCAAAATATTGTGTTTCTGGACCGATTCTAATGCAAAGATTTCAAGCGTAGCAAAAATGATAGTGAATTTAGAAATTGAAAAATGAAGAAAGAATTAAGAAAGAATTGAATGAAGAAATGAAATTGATAAAAGTAAGAACATTTTACACGATTTCAAAATATTGTGTTTCTGGACCGATTCTAATGCAAAGATTTCAAGCGTAGCAAAAATGATAGTGAATTTAGAAAATTGAAAAATGAAGAAAGAATTAAGAAAGAATTGAATGAAGAAATGAAATTGATAAAAGTAAGAACATTTTACACGATTTCAAAATATTGTGTTTCTGGACCGATTCTAATGCAAAGATTTCAAGCGTAGCAAAAATGATGATGATTTTGGATGATCATGAACAATGGATAAAAAAAAGAAAAAAATAAAAAAGAAAAGAGAGAAAAAATTGGAGGATGAAATTGATGAAAATCATGTCATTTTTCACGAAATTCAAATATGTTAATCTAGGACCATCAGAGATGCAAAGATTTTAATTTCGTGAAAAATGACGAGGTTTTTGGCCATTCAAAAAAAAAATGAAAAATCTAAAAACAAAAAGAGAGAAAAAATTGGAGAAAGTGAGGATGAAAATTGACCAAAAAATGTCTCATTTTTCACGAAATTCAAATATGTTAATCTAGGACCATCAGAGATGCAAAGATTTTAATTTCGTGAAAAATGACGAGGTTTTTGGCCATTCAAAAAAAAATGAAAAATCTAAAAACAAAAAGAGAGAAAAATTGAGGATGAAATTGACCAAAAATGTCTCATTTTTCACGAAA
>NW_001858237.1:0-950 GCF_000209125.1 Entamoeba dispar SAW760
TTATGATTAATGAATAAATGGATAATTAAATCATTTTCTATAAAAAGTAATAAATATCAAATAACTTTTAGTAGTACTAGTAATTGTTATAGTTATTATTAATTCTTGACGCAGTATAGATAAAATAATTTTTAACAATTCATTCTAACATAATTTATTAATTATTGATAATTAAATCATTTTCTATAAAAAGTAATAAATATCAAATAACTTTTAGTGTACTAGTAATTGTTATAGTTATTATTAATTCTTGACGCAGTATAGATAAAATAATTTTTAACAATTCATTCTAACATAATTTATTAATTATTGATAATTAAATCATTTTCTATAAAAAGTAATAAATATCAAATAACTTTTAGTGTACTAGTAATTGTTATAGTTATTATTAATTCTTGACGCAGTATAGATAAAATAATTTTTAACAATTCATTTTAATGATTAATGAATAAATGGATAATTAAATCATTTTCTATAAAAAGTAATAAATATCAAATAACTTTTAGTGTACTAGTAATTGTTATAGTTATTATTAATTCTTGACGCAGTATAGATAAAATAATTTTTAACAATTCATTTTAATGATTAATGAATAAATGGATAATTAAATCATTTTCTATAAAAAGTAATAAATATCAAATAACTTTTAGTGTACTAGTAATTGTTATAGTTATTATTAATTCTTGACGCAGTATAGATAAAATAATTTTTAACAATTCATTCTAACATAATTTATTAATTATTGATAATTAAATCATTTTCTATAAAAAGTAATAAATATCAAATAACTTTTAGTGTACTAGTAATTGTTATAGTTATTATTAATTCTTGACGCAGTATAGATAAAATAATTTTTAACAATTCATTCTAACATAATTTATTAATTATTGATAATTAAATCATTTTCTATAAAAAGTAATAAATATCAAATAACTTTTAGTGTACTAGTA
>NW_001858236.1:0-845 GCF_000209125.1 Entamoeba dispar SAW760
TGTTTATGTTTATGTTTATTCTTTCCCCTTTTTTATTTCTATTATTTATTTATATACTTTCACTTTCTTATATACTCCCTTTTTACTTTTTACTTCCTTCTTTAACTTGTAAGCTTCCTTAGCTCAGCTGGTAGCAGCGTTAGACTGAAGTTCTAAAGGTCGTTGGTTCGAACCCGACAGGAAGCATACGCTTTTTAGACTTTATATTACTTATTATATCCTAGATATATTAGATATACTACTTATACTACTTATACTATTTTTATTAATTTTTTTATCTTTATTATCTTTATTATCTTTATTATCTTTATTATCTTTATTATCTTTATTATCTTTACTACACCTTCCATCTTATCTTATGTATATAACTATATCACTATATTCCCTACCAACTTATTATTATATGTATATCTTATCATATGTATATATCACTATTCTTTAGTTACTTACTTATCTATATATATTTATATATAAACCTTTATCTATATCACTATCTATATCCTTTATCTATATATATATATATATATCTTTGTCTATATCACTTGATATATCATTATCTACTTTATTTATATCACTAACTATATCCTTTTGACCTTTTACTACTTTATAAACCTTTCTTAGTGTATCTATATACCTTTGACCTTTTACCAGTTTATAAAGGTTTCATGGTGTAGTTGGTTATCACATCATCTTGACGTGGTGAGGGTCCCCGGATCGAACCCGGGTGAAACCATTTTATACTTAAACTACTTCTTTAAACTTATTATATATATTTATTATGTATATCATCACTTTATATATCATATATTTCTTATTTATATATATATTTATATTTATACATCTAT
>NW_001858235.1:0-754 GCF_000209125.1 Entamoeba dispar SAW760
TATAAAACATTTGTATGTTTGGGTTTTTGTTATTCTTTTTTGTTATTCTTTTTTGTTATTCACTATTTTTAGGTCATTTTTTGTTATTCTTTTTTGTTATTCAAAGGTAATGCTCAATGATGAAATAATCATGAAAAAATTGTTAAAAAATGAGGTCTTCAGATTACCTCCAAGAACATTTTTTACCTTATAAGTTTTCATTAAAACAACCTTGTTACAGAGATATGATAAAATTGACTCAGTGACAAAAAATATTGACTCTACTCATCTATACGTCCTTCAATACTTTATCTACAAAACAATTATTTTATTTGATATATCAGTATTATAATTATTATTTTATATTATATGAAAAACGATGTATATTTAAGATAAGTCATTTTTTGTGTCTCAAAAAAATCATGATAGAAGTATCATTTTTTATAAATTTTTATTAATAAATCACTTGTTTAAAATTAATATCTGAACAACTTTTACCTTATAAATTTTTATACTTTCGTTGACATTTTTTGAGATATGAATGATTATTTTTATTAAAGACTATTAAAAAATTATTTAATATCTTTATATCTCATTCTTTAAATTAAATTCTGTTTAACAATTATCTTAATCTGTATTAGTTATTATTCATGATTTATTTATTTTATTTTATCTTCATTATGTATTTCTTTTTAATATTAATCATTATTTTTTTATATTAATATCTCAAAAAATGTCAACGAAAGTATAAAAATTTATAAGGTAAAAGTGTCAG
>NW_001858234.1:0-944 GCF_000209125.1 Entamoeba dispar SAW760
TATATATACATCTAGATACTTTCTATCTATTCTAGATCTTTTCTATCTATATATCATATATGTGTAATGTTAGATATCTATACTTTTATGTCTATATCTACTCTATCTTTATCCTATATAGACTTTCTATTTATCTTTATATTATTCTATAGTGTTACCCTATTCTATTCTTATATTCTTATAGAGTTATACCTTTATATGACTATATGACTATAGTGTTATAGTGTTATACCTTTATACCTTTATACTATTCTATTCCTCTTATACCTTTATACCTATATAGAGTTATACCTTTATACCTTTATACCTTTATACCTTTATAGTGTTTTTATTCTTTGATTTTATTATATGACAACCAGCAAGAGTGGCCGAGTGGTCCAAGGCGGCAGTTTAAGGTACTGTTCTCTTCGGAGGCGTGGGTTCGAACCCCACCTCTTGCATTTTACTATATTCTATCTTTATGTACCCTTTTATATCTATATATATGTCACTTATCACTTTATAACTTATGTTATATATTAAACTTTATCATTTCTACTTTTCTACTTTTCTACTTTATTCCTTTATATCTATATCTATATATATATTTATATATCTATATAACTTTATACCTTTATTATTTTATTATACCTTATCTTTTATTTATATTTATTCTTCCTTATATATATATATATTCCTTCTTTTATATATATTACACCTTTTATATATATTACACCTTTTATATATATATATTCCAACTTTTTATATTTATTTATTTCAACTTTTTATATATATATTACACCTTTTTTTTATATTATATATACCTCCATCCTTGGAAGGCCTCTTAGCATAGATGGCAGTGCGTTCCCCTAGTAAGGGAAAGGTCGTGGGTTCGATTCCCGCAGAGGCCTTACACTTTTTATGCCTCCTATAATCTATATGTTTACTTATATCTTATATCTTAT
>NW_001858233.1:0-933 GCF_000209125.1 Entamoeba dispar SAW760
GGGTATAAGAAGAAAGGATATATAATAAAGATAAATAAGAATATAGAAGAACACAAATAATAATAAGAATAATAATATATATAGTATAATAGTATAAAAAGGAATATAGAATATAGCGATCCCGGTGGGGATCGAACCCACGATCTTCTGCTTAGGAGGCAGACGCGTTTCCACTGCGCCACGAGACCATTTAACATCATAGAAGTACTAAAAAAAAGAATAAGGGAAGATGCATATATAATAGATATATAGATATATAGATATATAAGTATATAAGTATATAAGTATATAAATAAAGAGAAGTAGATAGTGATATAGAATAAGGAAGTCATACACATATAGTAAGGTATAAGGATATAGATATATAGATATATAGATATATAAGGTAGAAATATACTTATATACATATATACATATATACATACACACTCATGATAAAAAGGGCAAGGCCTCTGCGGGAATCGAACCCACGACCTTTCCCTTACTAGGGGAACGCACTGCCATCTATGCTAAGAGGCCTTCCAAGGATATAAAAGTAGTATAAGGGATATAAAAGTAGTATAAGGGATATAAAAGTAGTATAAGGGATATAAAAGTAGTATAAGGGATATAAAAGTAGTATAAGGGATATAGTCATAGAAAGAATATAAAGATATAGTCATATAGTCATATAATAATATAATAAAGTAGTCATATAGTCATATAATAATATAATAAAGTAGTCATATAGTCATATAGTGATATAAACATATAGTCATATAATAATATAGAGAGATATAAAGATGTATAAGGTAAAAAGTAGTATAAAAATAAGAAGGATACATAAAACATATATAGATATAATAATAATAGATATAAGGGGATAATAAAAGATGATATATAATATAACATATATATGGGTATAAGAAGAAAGGGATATATATAAAGATAAAT
>NW_001858232.1:0-337 GCF_000209125.1 Entamoeba dispar SAW760
GAAAGTATAAAAATTTATAAGGTAAAAGTTGTTCAGATATTAATTTTAAACAAGTGATTTATTAATAAAAATTTATAAAAAATGATACTTCTATCATGATTTTTTTGAGACACAAAAAATGACTTATCTTAAATATACATCGTTTTTCATATAATATAAAATAATAATTATAATACTGATATATCAAATAAAATAATTGTTTTGTAGATAAAGTATTGAAGGACGTATAGATGAGTAGAGTCAATATTTTTTGTCACTGAGTCAATTTTATCATATCTCTGTAACAAGGTTGTTTTAAGAAAACTTATAAGGTAAAAAATGTTCTTGGAGGTAATCT
>NW_001858231.1:0-360 GCF_000209125.1 Entamoeba dispar SAW760
CCAAACCTGGGACCAAAGTAACTGCCCGGGGCTCACTGATCATGGGCTGGTTCCTCTGCGCTGCGGCTGTGCTAGGGAGCCCAAACGCCCAGGGGAAGCCCGCACAGCACATCCACCTGCCTCTAGGCGGGAGGACAGCTCCAGGAAAGGCCCGGTCTGGCAGGCGCTTTCTGGTCACAAACGGAGCAACATTCTGGCTGTGGAGCTGCCTCCACAAGCCAGGGGCACCGGGACCCTGATTCCCTCCGTGCGGCGCTTAGTCTGGGCGGGGAAGCACCAGCTTGGGAATGCAGCCTGGGGCGCTTCCTTTCCCTCGGAAAGAGCTCTCCCCGCGGGAGGCTTTGGCAGTGTGCACACCCC
>NW_001858230.1:0-995 GCF_000209125.1 Entamoeba dispar SAW760
GTTGCTGTGATTAAAACGCTCGTAGTTGATTAAAATGTGATTTTATACATTTTGAAGACTTTACATTAAGTGAAGTTTCTAGAAATGTTAAATTAAAATCAAAGAAGGAGACAATTCAAGTAATTGAGTTGTCATTACTTTGAATAAAATAAGGTGTTTAAAGCAAAACATTATGTTAATGAATATTCAAGCATGGGACAATGCTGAGGAGATGTCAATTAGACATTTCGAGAGAAGGATTAAAAGGAACAATTGGGGTGATTCAGAAAATAACGGGAGAGGTGAAAATCCATGATCGCTATAAGATGCACGAGAGCGAAAGCATTTCACTCAACTGGGTCCATTAATCAAGAACGAAAGTTAGGGGATCGAAGACGATCAGATACCGTCGTAGTCCTAACTATAAACGATGTCAACCAAGGATTGGATGAAATTCAGATGTACAAAGATGAAGAAACATTGTTTCTAAATCCAAGTATATCAATACTACCTTGTTCAGAACTTAAAGAGAAATCTTGAGTTTATGGACTTCAGGGGGAGTATGGTCACAAGGCTGAAACTTAAAGGAATTGACGGAAGGGCACACCAGGAGTGGAGCCTGCGGCTTAATTTGACTCAACACGGGAAAACTTACCAAGACCGAACAGTAGAAGGAATGACAGATTAAGAGTTCTTTCATGATTTATTGGGTAGTGGTGCATGGCCGTTCTTAGTTGGTGGAGTGATTTGTCAGGTTAATTCCGGTAACGAACGAGACTGAAACCTATTAATTAGTTTTCTGCCTATAAGACAGAAATGTTCGCAAGAACAGGTGCGTAAGTACCACTTCTTAAAGGGACACATTTCAATTGTCCTATTTTAATTGTTAGTTATCTAATTTCGATTAGAACTCTTTTAACGTGGGAAAAGAAAAGGAGCATTCAGCAATAACAGTCTGTGATGCCCTTAGACATCTTGGGCGCACGCGCGCTACAATGGAGTACTAGAGAGCATTT
>NW_001858229.1:0-964 GCF_000209125.1 Entamoeba dispar SAW760
ATTTTATCTATACTGCGTCAAGAATTAATAATAACTATAACAATTACTAGTACACTAAAAGTTATTTGATATTTATTACTTTTTATAGAAAATGATTTAATTATCCATTTATTCATTAATCATTAAAATGAATTGTTAAAAATTATTTTATCTATACTGCGTCAAGAATTAATAATAACTATAACAATTACTAGTACACTAAAAGTTATTTGATATTTATTACTTTTTATAGAAAATGATTTAATTATCCATTTATTCAATTAGTAAAGTTAAAGACTATTTTAAATTAAAAAACTATATTATTTTATTATTTAAACTATTTCAATTCAAACATTAAAAAAATAAATAAAAAATCGTTCAATTAATCATTATAATATCATTAAATAAAAAGTTGTTTAGAATTCAATTCTGAACAACTTTTACCTTATAAATTTTTATACTTTCGTTGACATTTTTTGAGATATTAATAACTAATTGATAATATTAATAACCATAAAATAAAATATGACAAAAATTCTGTTAAAAAATTAAAATAATTATACTTTATTTTACCAATTTAATATTTAATGATAAAAAAGAAAGATAATTAATTATATTAAAATGTTAAAAATGAGTAAAAATTTAACCATAAAATAAAATATGACAAAAATTCTGTTAAAAAATTAAAATAATTATACTTTATTTTACCAATTTAATGAAAAAACAGAAAAGATAATTAATTATATTAAAATGTTAAAAAAGAATAAAAGGAATAAAAAGAAATAAATTTAATAATTTTAATGAATATAGGATGAAAAAAAGAATTGATAATACATTTTAAAATAAGTTTTATATAAATTTAAATAGAAATTACGGTTAAGTCTCAGCAAATCGTTTCATTCATACCGAGAGTATTGATTAAGAACTCTAAGCTACACACCGATTTCTGATGCATCGTCTATAAGCACAGTATGCTTGATTTGTA
>NW_001858228.1:0-727 GCF_000209125.1 Entamoeba dispar SAW760
CGAACCTGCAATCCCCAGATTCGTAGTCTGATGCGTTTCCATTGCGCCACAAGCCCTATAACATTCATAAAATACTGGGAAGATAAAAAAAGGGATATATAAGTTATATAAATGTTATAAGTTATATAAATGTTATAAGTTATATAAATGATATAAGTTATATAAATGATATAAGTTATATAAATGATATAGATATGATATAGATATAGATATAGATATGATATATAAAAGACATAAGAAAGATAAGATATAAAATAAACAGACTAGGAATAATAATAAAAGTACATAGTCATATAATAATATAATAATATAAGAAAATATATGATAGTCATAGTCATAAGTAAGTAGGATAACGGTAGGTTCATATCAAGTAGGATATACCCGTTCCCATCCGAACACGGAAGTAAAGATGCTTAGAGCCTGATCAGTACCATTATGTTCACACAGATGGGAACGTCAGGTAATCTACCTTTTTGTTTTTATATAGAGAGTTTTTTTTTAAATAAAGGAATAAAGGAATAAAGGAATATAGAAATATAGAAATATAGAAATAAAGGAATATAGAAATAAATACATACATAGATATATAAATAACGATATATATAAATAAATAAATAAAGAAATATATATATATATATAAATAAAGAAATATATATATAATAGAATATAAAGGTTATAGAAGTTGAAAGGGATTAAAGTAAAGTAATCTAGTCAATAAAAAGACGAG
>NW_001858227.1:0-568 GCF_000209125.1 Entamoeba dispar SAW760
TATATCTCATTCTTTAAATTAAATTCGGTTTAACAATTATCTTAATCTGTATTAGTTATTATTCATGATTTATTTATTTTATTTTATCTTCATTATGTATTTCTTTTTAATATTAATCATTATTTTTTTATATTAATATCTCAAAAAATGTCAACGAAAGTATAAAAATTTATAAGGTAAAAGTTGTTCAGAATTGAATTCTAAACAATTCATTTCTCATACATAATTATGTTAAATAAAATGATGAAATAATCATGAAAAAATTGTTAAAAAATGAGGTCTTCAGATTACCTCCAAGAACATTTTTTACCTTATAAGTTTTCATTAAAACAACCTTGTTACAGAGATATGATAAAATTGACTCAGTGACAAAAAATATTGACTCTACTCATCTATACGTCCTTCAATACTTTATCTACAAAACAATTATTTTATTTGATATATCAGTATTATAATTATTATTTTATATTATATGAAAAACGATGTATATTTAAGATAAGTCATTTTTTGTGTCTCAAAAAAATCATGATAGAAGTATCATTTTTTATAAATTTTTATTAATAAATCA
>NW_001858226.1:0-360 GCF_000209125.1 Entamoeba dispar SAW760
AGTTATATAAATGATATAAGTTATATAAATGATATAGATATGATATAGATATAGATATAGATATGATATATAAAAGACATAAGAAAGATAAGATATAAAATAAACAGACTAGGAATAATAATAAAAGTACATAGTCATATAATAATATACTAATATAAGAAAATATATGATAGTCATAGTCATAAGTAAGTAGGATAACGGTAGGTTCATATCAAGTAGGATACACCCGTTCCCATCCGAACACGGAAGTAAAGATGCTTAGAGCCTGATCAGTACCATTATGTTCACACAGATGGGAACGTCAGGTAATCTACCTTTTTGTTTTTATATAGAGAGTTTTTTTTTAAATAAAGGAATAAA
>NW_001858225.1:0-715 GCF_000209125.1 Entamoeba dispar SAW760
TTATAAGGTAAAAGTTGTTCAGAATTGAATTCTAAACAATTCATTTCTCATACATAATTATGTTAAATAAAATGATGAAATAATCATGAAAAAATTGTTAAAAAATGAGGTCTTCAGATTACCTCCAAGAACATTTTTTACCTTATAAGTTTTCATTAAAACAACCTTGTTACAGAGATATGATAAAATTGACTCAGTGACAAAAAATATTGACTCTACTCATCTATACGTCCTTCAATACTTTATCTACAAAACAATTATTTTATTTGATATATCAGTATTATAATTATTATTTTATATTATATGAAAAACGATGTATATTTAAGATAAGTCATTTTTTGTGTCTCAAAAAAATCATGATAGAAGTATCATTTTTTATAAATTTTTATTAATAAATCACTTGTTTAAAATTAATATCTGAACAACTTTTACCTTATAAATTTTTATACTTTCGTTGCCATTTTTTGAGATATGAATGATTATTTTTATTAAAGACTATTAAAAAATTATTTAATATCTTTATATCTCATTCTTTAAATTAAATTCTGTTTAACAATTATCTTAATCTGTATTAGTTATTATTCATGATTTATTTATTTTATTTTATCTTCATTATGTATTTCTTTTTAATATTAATCATTATTTTTTTATATTAATATCTCAAAAAATGTCAACGAAAGTATAAAAATTTATAAGGTAAAAGTTGTTCAGAATT
>NW_001858224.1:0-367 GCF_000209125.1 Entamoeba dispar SAW760
TACAAATGCCTTTTCAAAAATTAACAGTATTTCAATTAAAAATAAGAAAGATAGTAAAAATAAATGAAAAAGAGAAATGAATATATATATATATATATATATATATATGAATAGACTGATTTATTTTCATTAGTTTCTTATCAGTTTCAATTGTATCTCAATACAAATGATTAAAATAATCAAAATGAAATAATGATAAGAGTATCAATTTATTATTTATTATATCTCTAATAATTACCATTTAATATAATTTCAACATATTTTCATTTACAACAAGAAAAGAACTTGTAAGATATATATAATTTCATCGATAACTATCATATCTGTAATCATAAAATAATTAATAACACTACTAATACAAAAATAA
>NW_001858223.1:0-1023 GCF_000209125.1 Entamoeba dispar SAW760
CTCCCGCCGGTTAACCCGCGCTTAAGTAAATTTCATTACCTTGACATTCAGAGCACTGGGGCAGAAATCACATTCTGTAATGAACCTTTTAGATTTATCAGAATGCTATGTTTTTATTAAACAGTCGGATTCCCCTAACCTTTAAAGTTCTGATTCGATTTTAATCCTTTTACAAGGAAATCACCAGAGCTACTCTTTCTTGCTAACTTACAGAGCTATGTTGCCGACTTCCCTTACCTGCGTTATTCTATTTAACTAAAGATTTTGCTTCTTGGAGACCTGTTGCGGTTATTAGTACGAGCAAAAGAATTCTTTAATTAGCTTTATGCTAAGATTCCCTTTAATTTTTATGAAGACTGCAAAAATACCACAATTCAATCATATGTTGAATTTCTTACAAAGCCAATAAATTCCACTTCTCTGATTGATTCATTTCAGTGGAGTTTACTTTTGTTAAGAAGAAAAGAGAACTCTTCCGTAGATTTTCACACTCCATTTTAAAGTTCATGATATGTTACCATTTTATTCGATTTAATCTTATTTCTAAGATTTAATCATTAATTCTCTTGATTAAGAACTATTAATCTTATTCCCTTTCAATCCTTATATTGACTATATGTCACTTATATATTTCTTAAGGATTTCCATCTGTAATTTAGGATCGATTCACCCTAATCCAAGTAATGTTGTTTAGGAACCTTTCTCCTCTTCAGTTCTAAGATGTTTTTTTCCTCTTCTTAGTATTTGCTACTACCACCAAGATCTGCACTAAGGACAGTTTCAATCTAAATTACTTTAAATCTTTACTACTTTTGTTGTCCTTACGCCATTTCGTTTCCTTACTCGTTAAAATGTCTTCATTTTAACGGTCGAGTATCAGTTAAGAAATTATAATGCCATCCATTTTCAGGACTCATTCATTCGATAGGTGAGTTGTTACACATTCCTTAGCGGTTTCCGACTTCCATGGCCACCGTCCTATTGTCAATATGAATGAATACCTTTTGTGGTACTCGTTATGTT
>NW_001858222.1:0-720 GCF_000209125.1 Entamoeba dispar SAW760
GATATAAGTTATATAAATGATATAAGTTATATAAATGATATAGATATGATATAGATATAGATATAGATATGATATATAAAAGACATAAGAAAGATAAGATATAAAATAAACAGACTAGGAATAATAATAAAAGTACATAGTCATATAATAATATAATAATATAAGAAAATATATGATAGTCATAGTCATAAGTAAGTAGGATAACGGTAGGTTCATATCAAGTAGGATACACCCGTTCCCATCCGAACACGGAAGTAAAGATGCTTAGAGCCTGATCAGTACCATTATGTTCACACAGATGGGAACGTCAGGTAATCTACCTTTTTGTTTTTATATAGAGAGTTTTTTTTTAAATAAAGGAATAAAGGAATAAAGGAATATAGAAATATAGAAATATAGAAATAAAGGAATATCGAAATAAATACATACATAGATATATAAATAAAGATATATATAAATAAATAAATAAAGAAATATATATATATATATAAATAAAGAAATATATATATAATAGAATATAAAGGTTATAGAAGTTGAAAGGGATTAAAGTAAAGTAATCTAGTCAATAAAAAGACGAGCTTGGCAGGGATCGAACCTGCAATCCCCAGATTCGTAGTCTGATGCGTTTCCATTGCGCCACAAGCCCTATAACATTCATAAAATACTGGGAAGATAAAAAAAGGGATATATAAGTTATATAAATGTTATAAGTTATATAAA
>NW_001858221.1:0-454 GCF_000209125.1 Entamoeba dispar SAW760
TGAGGTCTTCAGATTACCTCCAAGAACATTTTTTACCTTATAAGTTTTCATTAAAACAACCTTGTTACAGAGATATGATAAAATTGACTCAGTGACAAAAAATATTGACTCTACTCATCTATACGTCCTTCAATACTTTATCTACAAAACAATTATTTTATTTGATATATCAGTATTATAATTATTATTTTATATTATATGAAAAACGATGTATATTTAAGATAAGTCATTTTTTGTGTCTCAAAAAAATCATGATAGAAGTATCATTTTTTATAAATTTTTATTAATAAATCACTTGTTTAAAATTAATATCTGAACAACTTTTACCTTATAAATTTTTATACTTTCGTTGACATTTTTTGAGATATGAATGATTATTTTGATTAAAGACTATTAAAAAATTATTTAATATCTTTATATCTCATTCTTAAAATTAAATTCTGTTGAAGAATTA
>NW_001858220.1:0-913 GCF_000209125.1 Entamoeba dispar SAW760
ATGTGTATCTATGTGTATTTCTATATGTGTATCTATGTGTATATGTATGTGTATATGTATGTGTATATGTATGTGTATCTATATGTTTGTATGTTTTGCTTATTAATATAAGCTCACATAGTACAGAGGTAGTACATCAGATTGTGGCTTTGATAACCCAGGTTCGATTCCTGGTGTGAGCATCTTTTTAGACTTAGTGTTCCTATTTATTATTTATGTACTTAATATATATATTTCAACTTTTATATCTTTTATATTTTTTATATCTTTTATATCTTTTATATTTTTTATTCCCTTTTTATACCTATTATTACCTATTATACCTATTATACCTTTCTATTTTTATACTTTTATACTTATTACTTATTACTTTATACCTTATACCTTATACCTACTATCTACTATTTACTATCTATATCACCTTTTATTATATTTCTCTATTATGTGCCTAACTTACTATCTTATTTCTTCTATATCTTACTTTATATTTCTATATATACATTACTTCCTTTTATATTTATTATCTATTATTTCTATTCACAGTTTTACCTTATTATATTACTTATGTACTTTACTTATAAGTGTATCTATGTGTATTTCTATATGTGTATCTATGTGTATATGTATATGTGTATCTATGTGTATATGTATATGTGTATCTATGTGTATTTCTATATGTGTATCTATGTGTATATGTATGTGTATATGTATGTGTATATGTATGTGTATCTATATGTTTGTATGTTTTGCTTATTAATATAAGCTCACATAGTACAGAGGTAGTACATCAGATTGTGGCTTTGATAACCCAGGTTCGATTCCTGGTGTGAGCATCTTTTTAGACTTAGTGTTCCTATTTATTATTTATGTACTTAATATATATATTTCAACTTTATATCTTTATATTTTTATA
>NW_001858219.1:0-700 GCF_000209125.1 Entamoeba dispar SAW760
ATAAAAAGATATAGTAATATAGTAATAAAGGAATAAAGTATAAAAGGAATAAAGTATAAAAGGAATAAAGTATAAAAGGAATAAAGTATAAAAGGAATATAGTAATAAAGGAATATAATAATAAAGGATATAAGTATAAGTATAAGTATAAGTCATGAATATAAAATAGAATATAGAATATAAAGGATATAATATATAATATATAAAGTAGAATATATACATATAATATATATAATAAATATAATAATATATAATATATAATATATAAGGGAAGTACATAAAAAGAATATAGTATAGATTAAATATAGATGAAGGGGGCTTAGCTCAGTGGCAGAGCAGCTGACTCCAGATCAGCCGGTCAGTGGTTCAATCCCTCTAGCCCTCACTTTTTATACATATAGTATCCATAAAGTATAGATAAAGTAAGATATAGTATATCTAGTGTATAAGTAGAGGATACATATAGTAAGATAGTAAGATAGTATGATAGTATGATAGTATGATAGTATGATAGTATGATAGTAAGATAATAAGAAAGTATGGCATCTATAGTCATATATAGAACAATAAATAGTCATATAAACACTGGAAAGTGATATAAAAGATATAAAAGGATATAAGATATAAAATAAATAAAATATATATATATAACATATAAAAAAAATAAAGAAGTAAGTTTAAGTTATAAAAGGTTATATAA
>NW_001858218.1:0-750 GCF_000209125.1 Entamoeba dispar SAW760
TTCCCCTAACCTTTAAAGTTCTGATTCGATTTTAATCCTTTTACAAGGAAATCACCAGAGCTACTCTTTCTTGCTAACTTACAGAGCTATGTTGCCGACTTCCCTTACCTGCGTTATTCTATTTAACTAAAGATTTTGCTTCTTGGAGACCTGTTGCGGTTATTAGTACGAGCAAAAGAATTCTTTAATTAGCTTTATGCTAAGATTCCCTTTAATTTTTATGAAGACTGCAAAAATACCACAATTCAATCATATGTTGAATTTCTTACGAAGCCAATAAATTCCACTTCTCTGATTGATTCATTTCAGTGGAGTTTACTTTTGTTAAGAAGAAAAGAGAACTCTTCCGTAGATTTTCACACTCCATTTTAAAGTTCATGATATGTTACCATTTTATTCGATTTAATCTTATTTCTAAGATTTAATCATTAATTCTCTTGATTAAGAACTATTAATCTTATTCCCTTTCAATCCTTATATTGACTATATGTCACTTATATATTTCTTAAGGATTTCCATCTGTAATTTAGGATCGATTCACCCTAATCCAAGTAATGTTGTTTAGGAACCTTTCTCCTCTTCAGTTCTAAGATGTTTTTTTCCTCTTCTTAGTATTTGCTACTACCACCAAGATCTGCACTAAGGACAGTTTCAATCTAAATTACTTTAAATCTTTACTACTTTTGTTGTCCTTACGCCATTTCGTTTCCTTACTCGTTAAAATGTCTTCATTTTAACGGTCGAGTATCA
>NW_001858217.1:0-860 GCF_000209125.1 Entamoeba dispar SAW760
ATAAAAGAAGAAGTTAAAGAAATAAAGAAACATAAAAAGAAATAAGAATAATAAGAATAAAAGAAGAGTTTTAGATAATAAAAAAGAAATAATAAATAATAAATAGAAGAGAATAAACATAAATTAAAACATAAGAATGAAAACAAAAAAGAAATAAATAAGAAAAAGAATAAAAGAATAGAAGAAGATAAAGTAAATAAAGAGAAATAAAATATAATAAGAATATAAGAAGAAAAGAAAGATATAGAAAGAAAATAAGATAAAATAAAGAATAAAGAAAAGAAATAATAAATAATCAACAAAAACATGAGAAATAATAAATAAATAAAAGAAAATAAATAATAATAAATAAAGAGATAAAGAAAATATAAAACAAGAAATAAGAAAAGAAGAAAAAAAGAGAAGAAATGATAAAGAAAATAAGAAAGAAGAAGATAAGAAAGAAGAGATAAATGAGAAAAGAAAAAGTGTAAAGATATATAAATAGAAATAACAAAAAGAAAATAATAATAATGAAAATAAAGAAGAAGTGAAATAAAGAATAAGAAAGATAAAGATAAAGAAGAATAATAACAGAATAAAGAAGATAAAAAAGGAAAAGAAGAATAAAATAATAAAAGAAAAGTGTAATAAAACATAAAGAAAATATAAGAAATAAAAGAAGATAAATAAAAGATAAAATAAAATGAATAAAATAAAAGAAGAGAAATAATAGAAGAATAAGAAAATAAGGAAAATAAAGATTAAAAAGAAGAAATAAAAGATAGAAATGAAATAATAAAGAGAAGAACATAATAAAAAGATAAAGAAGAAATAAAAAATAAGAAAAACAAAGAAGAAGAGAAAAAGAAATAAAGAAA
>NW_001858216.1:0-943 GCF_000209125.1 Entamoeba dispar SAW760
GGTTTAGACCGTCGTGAGACAGGTTAGTTTTACCCTACCGTTTCGGTAGATCTTCAAAGTATTTAGATAGTAGCACAACTCAGTACGAGAGGAACCGTTGTGTCACGCCACTGGATTATTCAATTATTTGATCAAATAGTGTTGAGAATCTAACACGTGTTGAAATAATGGCTGAAAGCCTCTCAAGCCAGAATTTCGTCTAGATGAATACTTTGTCTTTTTCTTGTTACTTTAGTACAATTGAAAATTATATACGTTGTATTTATTATCTCGTGTATTACTCTATCAAAAGGGTAGTGAATACTGAGTTAACAAAATTCAAAGCATAACTGTTGCTTATAGACGATGGCATCAGAAATCGGTGTTGTAAGCTTTAGAGTTTCTTAATCAATACTCTCGGGTATTGAATGAAACGATTTGCTGAGACTTAACCGTAATTTCTATTTAAATTTATATAAAACTTATTTTAAAATGTATTATCAATTCTTTTTTTCATCCTATATTCATTAAAATTATTAAATTTATTTCTTTTTATTCCTTTTATTCTTTTTTAACATTTTAATATAATTAATTATCTTTTCTGTTTTTTCATTAAATTGGTAAAATAAAGTATAATTATTTTAATTTTTTAACAGAATTTTTGTCATATTTTATTTTATGGTTAAATTTTTACTCATTTTTAACATTTTAATATAATTAATTATCTTTCTTTTTTATCATTAAATATTAAATTGGTAAAATAAAGTATAATTATTTTAATTTTTTAACAGAATTTTTGTCATATTTTATTTTATGGTTATTAATATTATCAATTAGTTATTAATATCTCAAAAATGTCAACGAAAGTATAAAATTTATAAAGTAAAAGTTGTTCAGAATTGATTCTAAACAACTTTTTATTTATGATATTATAATGATAATTGAACGATTTTTTATTTATTTT
>NW_001858215.1:0-440 GCF_000209125.1 Entamoeba dispar SAW760
AAGATTTTATGAAGTATAAGTTATTTATTTTTAAATCAACATTTTTCAAAAAATCTTTTCTATTAAAAAACTATATTATTTTATTATTTAAACTATTTCAATTCAAACGTTAAAAAGATGAATAAAATCGTTCAATTTATCATTACAACATCATTAAATAAAGAGTTGTTTAGAATTCAATTCTGAACAACTTTTACCTTATAAATTTTTATACTTTCGTTGACATTTTTTGAGATATTAATATAAAAAAATAATGATTAATATTAAAAAGAAATACATAATGAAGATAAAATAAAATAAATAAATCATGAATAATAACTAATACAGATTAATATAATTGTTAAACAGAATTTAATTTAAAGAATGAGATATAAAGATATTAAATATTTTTTTAATACTCTTTAATAAAAATAATCATTCATATCTCAAAAAATGTCAAC
>NW_001858214.1:0-873 GCF_000209125.1 Entamoeba dispar SAW760
AATAAAGTAAAAATATATAGAATAGATAATATATAATATATAATAAGTTTAAATAGATAATATAAAAAACAAAAAGGTAGATTACCTGACGTTCCCATCTGTGTGAACATAATGGTACTGATCAGGCTCTAAGCATCTTTACTTCCGTGTTCGGATGGGAACGGGTGTATCCTACTTGATATGAACCTACCGATGAAAGAATAAGAAATAGACTAAAGAGGTATAATTATAAAAAGGTATAATTATAAAGAGGTATAATTATAAAAAGGTATAATTATAAAAAAAAGGTAAATAAGGGATATATAATAATAAAGTATAAAGTATAAAGTATAAAGTATAAGTAATATACATACATAGATACATAGATACATAGAAAGGTTTAGATAGATAGATATATAGTCGTAGAAGTAGAAGTAGAAGTATATATAATAATATAGATACATATATATATATATATATAAGATGATATGAATAAATAAAGATAAACAGTTAAACAGTTAAACAGTTAAAGAAATAAACATATACATATACATATAAAGTTGTGTACTAATATAAAATGGTTCCACCCGGGTTTGAACCGGGGACCCTCACTACGTAAAAGTGATGTGATAACCAACTACACCATGAAACCAACGAACATAATAGTCAGAAAGACTGAAAAGGGTCATATAGGATATATAATAAATATAATAAATATAATATATATAATATATATTATATATATAATAAATATGATAAATATGTTATAAGTATAGTGTATATATATAAAATAATAAGAATAAAGTAAAAATATATAGAATAGATAATATATAATATATAATAAGTTTAAATAGATAATATAAAAAACAAAAAGGTAGATTACCTGACGTTCCC
>NW_001858213.1:0-990 GCF_000209125.1 Entamoeba dispar SAW760
AGGGCTAGAGGGATGACCACTGACCGGCTGATCTGGAGTCAGCTGCTCTGCCACTGAGCTAAGCCCCCTTCATCTATATTTAATCTATACTATATTCTTTTTATGTACTTCCCTTATATATTATATATTATATATTATTATATTTATTATATATATTATATGTATATATTCTACTTTATATATTATATATTATATCCTTTATATTCTATATTCTATTTTATATTCATGACTTATACTTATACTTATACTTATATCCTTTATTATTATATTCCTTTATTACTATATTCCTTTTATACTTTATTCCTTTTATACTTTATTCCTTTTATACTTTATTCCTTTTATACTTTATTCCTTTATTACTATATTACTATATTCTTTTTATACTTTATTCCTTTATTACTTTATTACTTTATTCCTTTTATACAAATACTCTCATGTATGTATATGTATAATATGTATAATATGTATAATATGTATAATATGTATGTATTTCTTTAAAAACAATGCTCTCAGCAGGTTTCGAACCTGCGACCCTGGCGTTATTAGCACCATGCTCTACCGACTGAGCTATGAGAGCTTACTATAACTACTTTATCATATAATCTGTTTACATATTATGTTTATATTATATATATTTCTTTCTATTTATATTATCTATATATTATTATATGTTTATATGTTTATATGTTTATATGACTATACTATTCTATTCTTTAACTATTCCGACTAACTTATTCACTCTTTTATATAACCTTTTATAACTTAAACTTACTTCTTTATTTTTTTTATATGTTATATATATATATTTTATTTATTTTATATCTTATATCCTTTTATATCTTTTATATCACTTTCCAGTGTTTATATGACTATTTATTGTTCTATATATGACTATAGATGCCATACTTTCTTATTATCTTACTATCATACTATCATACTATCATACTATCATACTATCATACTATCTTACTATCTTACTATATGTATCCT
>NW_001858212.1:0-962 GCF_000209125.1 Entamoeba dispar SAW760
CTATCTCACTCTATACTACTACTGTACATCTCTACATCTCTACATTCTACATTCTACATCTCTACATCTCTACATCTCTACATCTCTTACATCTCTTATCCTCTTACTATACTACTACTCTTACTACTCTTACTATACTACTATACATACTACTCTTACTACTCCTACTTTCCCCCTCCCCTTTATTGTTAATGGGGGTGTAGCTCAGATGGTAGAGCACTCGCTTTGCATGCGAGGGGCAAGGGGATCGATACCCCTCACCTCCATTATTATCTATTATTACCTTTTATTCTTTTATGTTATTTCTTATATATCTTATATTCTCTTTTATATACAGTAGTACTTCCTTATTCTTATTATATTAAAAATTTATGTATATATATATATATATTATTATGTTTATTCTTATTTTATATATGTGTATATGTATATATATATATATTTATGTACCTTATATATATCCATTTATTCTTTTATCTTTTATTAACTTATATCCTTATATTTTTATGTTTAAAACGACCGACTTTCCTTATATTTTTATGAATAAAACGACAATGGCAGGATTCGAACCTACGCTCCAAATGGAAACTCCTTAGCAGGGAGCCGCCTTAACCGCTCGGCCACATTGTCTTTGATTAATATTGCTATCTCTTATTATATATTTTTTTATAAATTTTATACTTATTATATCTTATTTATATATATATTCTATCTTTTTTTTTATATCTATTTTATATCTTCTATTCACTTATTCATATATATATATATTTATTTATATATTTATATATATATACAACTCTTACCTTCATATATTACACTTATTCATGTATATATATACAACTCTTACCTTCTTATAGAAGTCTTCAATAGTATAGCTGGTTAGTATCTTCGCCTGTCACGTGAAAGACCGGGGTTCGAATCCCCGTTGAAGAGTTCACTTTTTATACTATATATATGTATAT
>NW_001858211.1:0-976 GCF_000209125.1 Entamoeba dispar SAW760
ATATTTATACTTTATATTTTATATTTTATACTTTATATTTTATATTTTATACTTTATACTTTATAGACTATTATTATATCTATACTTTATACACTATAACCTATTAATATAGATATACACTATTATTATATGTTTCCACTATTATTATATCTATTTTTGTTTTTATTCTATGTTATTGTTTGAATAGGGAACGTAGCTCAGTTGGTAGAGCGTAAGTCTCATAATCTTAAGGTCGTGAGTTCGATACTCACCGTTCCCACCTTTTTGTACATCTATATGACATCTATTACTATATTTTTACATCTATTAAACTTATATATTCCTTTTATTATACTTTTAGTGTACACTCTATTCTTTTATATTATCTATACTATTTTATACTATTTTATACTATCTTATACTACTTATACTACTTATAGTGTTTTATACTATGTAACTACTACTTCCTTTCCTTATATTCTTACTATCCCTATTAACTTTATTACCTTTATTACCTTTACTACCTTTACTACCTTTTATTATCTTTACTTTTGATATATGTGTTCTAGATATCATCCACCTCTGTACTTATGTACTTATCTGATAATGGGCATATGGCGCAATGGAAACGCATCAGACTTCGGATCTGAGGATTGCAGGTTCGATCCCTGCTATGCTCGTCTTTTTATCTATAACTTATCCTTATATTATATATACACCTTTATCTATACTATTATACTTATCCTATTTATATTATATATACTATACACTATTCTATTTATACACTATACTTTATATACTATTATTATTTTTATTATTTATAGACTATACACTATTCTATTATCTATACTTTATACTTTATACTTTATAGACTATAGACTATAGACTATTATTATATTTATACTTTATATTTTATATTTATACTTTATATTTTATATTTTATACTTTATACTTTATAGACTATTATATATCTATACTTTATACACTATAACCTATT
>NW_001858210.1:0-921 GCF_000209125.1 Entamoeba dispar SAW760
GAAGCCGAAGGAAACTTTGGTGGAAGATTCACGCAGTGTTAACGTGCAAATTACTTGTCATATTTGAGTATAGGGGCGAAAGACTCATCGAACTATCTAGTAGCTGGTTCCACCTGAATATTCCCTTAGGAAGGTCAAAGTATTAATAGTATTGATTGGTAAAGATAATGATTAGGTGTAATGGGTGAGTATTTTCACTCAACATCTTGTCAAACTATGAATAAACAAAGAAGAATTCTCAGTGTTAAATACACTTCAGGAATTTAAATATAAACATACTTTGAATCGGCCAAGTCTGGTAAGCAGGACTGGCGATGCGGGATGAACCGAACGTCGAGATAAAGTGCCAAAAAGAAACATAACGAGTACCACAAAAGGTATTCATTCATATTGACAATAGGACGGTGGCCATGGAAGTCGGAAACCGCTAAGGAATGTGTAACAACTCACCTATCGAATGAATGAGTCCTGAAAATGGATGGCATTATAATTTCTTAACTGATACTCGACCGTTAAAATGAAGACATTTTAACGAGTAAGGAAACGAAATGGCGTAAGGACAACAAAAGTAGTAAAGATTTAAAGTAATTTAGATTGAAACTGTCCTTAGTGCAGATCTTGGTGGTAGTAGCAAATACTAAGAAGAGGAAAAAAACATCTTAGAACTGAAGAGGAGAAAGGTTCCTAAACAACATTACTTGGATTAGGGTGAATCGATCCTAAATTACAGATGGAAATCCTTAAGAAATATATAAGTGACATATAGTCAATATAAGGATTGAAAGGGAATAAGATTAATAGTTCTTAATCAAGAGAATTAATGATTAAATCTTAGAAATAAGATTAAATCGAATAAAATGGTAACATATCATGACTTTAAATGGAGTGTGAAATCTACGGAGAGTCTCTTTTCTCTAACAA
>NW_001858209.1:0-885 GCF_000209125.1 Entamoeba dispar SAW760
AAACCATCCGTACACTCCGAGCTAGCTATGAGAAGCTGAAGAAGGAGAAGGACGAAGTCCTTAAAGGTGATGAGCTGGAGAAGAAGAGGGCTGATGAGCTGGAGAAGAGTGCTGAGCTGCTAGAGAAGAACATAAGAGATAAAGAAAATCAAATCTCTGTATATCAAAAAAGTGGGATTGAAAACTATGAGATGAAGAAAAAACAAAAGAAGAATTAGACCATACACAAAGAGAAAATGAAGAACAAAAACAATTAATATCAAAGCAACAAGAAAGTATCGAAAATTTTTTATCCCAGAAGGAACTGGAGAAGAAGAAAACAATGATATTAATGATAAATACCAACAAATACTGAGAACATCATCATCGTGGACAATACAAATGAACAAAACTATAATTATGAAAAATACAATTCTGGAAATAGAAGAAGAAGAGAGCGAAACACTGAATATCAAAAAACAAGAAATAATAATCAATCAAGAAGAAAAGAAAACACAACAAATCAAACAAATAGAATTTTAATTGATGTGTTGTATTGTTTTGCAATTAATTTGTTAAACAAGAAATTAAATAAAAAAGTAAGAAATGAACAAATAGAAAATATAATAAAAGTAATAAACATTAATGTAAATAATGATAAAGAATACATTAATAATATTAAATTATCACATAAAATAAAAGAAACAACTAAAAGACACATCAAAATGAAAATGAGCTCCATCATAGAAGGTAAAGTAGAGTGTAACCCAATAATAAAAAATATTATCATAAAAAATAACTCTACTGATATTGATGATGAATATCTTAACTCTATCATCATTTAACTTAAAGAAATGAAAATAGATAAATGTGTAAATATTAATTATTACTGGAAAAGGAAAGAAT
>NW_001858208.1:0-444 GCF_000209125.1 Entamoeba dispar SAW760
AAAAATACCACAATTCAATCATATGTTGAATTTCTTACAAAGCCAATAAATTCCACTTCTCTGATTGATTCATTTCAGTGGAGTTTATTTTTGTTAAGAAGAAAAGAGAACTCTTCCGTAGATTTTCACACTCCATTTTAAAGTTCATGATATGTTACCATTTTATTCGATTTAATCTTATTTCTAAGATTTAATCATTAATTCTCTTGATTAAGAACTATTAATCTTATTCCCTTTCAATCCTTATATTGACTATATGTCACTTATATATTTCTTAAGGATTTCCATCTGTAATTTAGGATCGATTCACCCTAATCCAAGTAATGTTGTTTAGGAACCTTTCTCCTCTTCAGTTCTAAGATGTTTTTTTCCTCTTCTTAGTATTTGCTACTACCACCAAGATCTGCACTAAGGACAGTTTCAATCTAAATTACTTTAAATCTT
>NW_001858207.1:0-679 GCF_000209125.1 Entamoeba dispar SAW760
CACTGTCGTACTCTTTTTATAAAGAATATAAATAATATAGTAAAAAAGAAATATAATAAATAAAAATAAATATATATAAGAAAGGAATAATATATATTTTATTGTACCAAAAAATAGTATAATAAATAGTCATATATATACTTATAAAAAGAAATATTATAGTATAAAAAGTGAACTCTTCAACGGGGATTCGAACCCCGGTCTTTCACGTGACAGGCGAAGATACTAACCAGCTATACTATTGAAGACTTCTAATAAATTAGTATAAAAATGGGGGGAGTACTGTAAAGTAAGATAATTAAGTAATAAAGGAATAAAGGAATAAAGTAATAAAGGAATATAGGAATAAAGTAATAAAGGAATAAAGGAATAAAGTAATATAGGAATAAAGTAATAAAGGAATAAAGGAATAAAGTAATAAAGTAATAAAGTAAGATATTAAAGGTATATAAAGTATAAAGGATATGATATATGATATATAATATAAAGGATATAATATATATAATAAATAATATATATATATATATAATAGGTGTATAAAAAGTGTAAGGATAATAAGTATATAAGTAAAATATGGTAGAGGTATATATATATAAAAGAAAGGATAAAATATAAGAAAGAATAGTTATAGTTATATATATATAGTTAGATGTATAAAGGTTGATATAATGATAGTTAT
>NW_001858206.1:0-1025 GCF_000209125.1 Entamoeba dispar SAW760
CCGTGTTCGGATGGGACGGGTGTATCCTACTTGATATGAACCTACCGTTATCCTACTTACTTATGACTATGACTATCATATATTTTCTTATATTATTATATTATTATATGACTATGTACTTTTATTATTATTCCTAGTCTGTTTATTTTATATCTTATCTTTCTTATGTCTTTTATATATCATATCTATATCTATATCTATATCATATCTATATCATTTATATAACTTATATCATTTATATAACTTATATCATTTATATAACTTATAACATTTATATAACTTATAACATTTATATAACTTATATATCCCTTTTTTTATCTTCCCAGTATTTTATGAATGTTATAGGGCTTGTGGCGCAATGGAAACGCATCAGACTACGAATCTGGGGATTGCAGGTTCGATCCCTGCCAAGCTCGTCTTTTTATTGACTAGATTACTTTACTTTAATCCCTTTCAACTTCTATAACCTTTATATTCTATTATATATATATTTCTTTATTTATATATATATATATATTTCTTTATTTATTTATTTATATATATCTTTATTTATATATCTATGTATGTATTTATTTCTATATTCCTTTATTTCTATATTTCTATATTTCTATATTCCTTTATTCCTTTATTCCTTTATTTAAAAAAAAACTCTCTATATAAAAACAAAAAGGTAGATTACCTGACGTTCCCATCTGTGTGAACATAATGGTACTGATCAGGCTCTAAGCATCTTTACTTCCGTGTTCGGATGGGAACGGGTGTATCCTACTTGATATGAACCTACCGTTATCCTACTTACTTATGACTATGACTATCATATATTTTCTTATATTATTATATTATTATATGACTATGTACTTTTATTATTATTCCTAGTCTGTTTATTTTATATCTTATCTTTCTTATGTCTTTTATATATCATATCTATATCTATATCTATATCATATCTATATCATTTATATAACTTATATCATTTATATAACTTATATCATTTATATAACTTATAACATTTATATAACTTATAA
>NW_001858205.1:0-844 GCF_000209125.1 Entamoeba dispar SAW760
TATATACAACTCTTACCTTCTTATAGAAGTCTTCAATAGTATAGCTGGTTAGTATCTTCGCCTGTCACGTGAAAGACCGGGGTTCGAATCCCCGTTGAAGAGTTCACTTTTTATACTATATATATGTATATATTCTTATTTATTAGTCACTTATACTATTAACTTTATCTATTCCTCTTATATATTATACTTATTATACTTATTATATATATTATATCTATTCTTACTCTATACCTTTATTATATTATTTATATTATATATATTATATATATTTATTATCCTTATTATTTTTATTATTCCACTTCTTATCTATTATATCTATTCTCACTTCTTATACTTACTACTGTTACATCTCTTACATCTCTTACATTTCTTACATTTCTTACATCTCTTACATCTCTTACATCTCTTACATCTCTTACATCTCTTATTCCTCTTACTATACCTACTACTCTTACTACTCTTACTATACCTACTATACCTACTACTCTTACTACTCCTACTTTCCCCCTCCCCTTTATTGTTAATGGGGGTGTAGCTCAGATGGTAGAGCACTCGCTTTGCATGCGAGGGGCAAGGGGATCGATACCCCTCACCTCCATTATTATCTATTATTACCTTTTATTCTTTTATGTTATTTCTTATATATCTTATAATCTCTTTTATATACAGTAGTACTTCCTTATTCTTATTATATTAAAAATTTATGTATATATATATATATATTATTATGTTTATTCTTATTTTATATATGTGTATATGTATATATATATATATTTATGTACCTTATATATATCCATTTATTCTTTTATCTTTTATTAACTTATATCCTTATATTTTTATG
>NW_001858204.1:0-488 GCF_000209125.1 Entamoeba dispar SAW760
AATAGGAAATAATTGTTTTTATGAATGTTCATCATTACAATCAATTAATCTACCAACAACAATTAATGAAATAAGAAATCGATGTTTTTATAAATGCTATTCATTAACAACAATTAATATACCATCAACAATTACATCATTTGGGAGATCATGTTTCTATGGATGTGGTTGTGTTGAAGAATTAACACAAAATAAAAGAATACCAATAGAGTGTTTTGATAATTAAAATATAATAATAAGCAATAAAAAAAGTTGATAAACAAATGAAATGGTTATTACAATAAAATTAATTGAATTAAATTGAATACATTTATTTATATTATTGTTTGTATGTTATTTAATTTATTCTATCATTCTATTTCTTCTTTATTATTATATTTTATTCTTTATTTTATTCTTATTCTCATTATTAATTAATTATGTTATTTTATGTTCATGAAATACATCTTATTATGTCATTGTTTCATTATATTTATTCATTTATTTTT
>NW_001858203.1:0-928 GCF_000209125.1 Entamoeba dispar SAW760
TACGCAGGTAGGGAAGTCGGCAACATAGCTCTGTAAGTTAGCAAGAAAGAGTAGCTCTGGTGATTTCCTTGTAAAAGGATTAAAATCGAATCAGAACTTTAAAGGTTAGGGGAATCCGACTGTTTAATAAAAACATAGCATTCTGATAAATCTAAAAGGTTCATTACAGAATGTGATTTCTGCCCAGTGCTCTGAATGTCAAGGTAATGAAATTTACTTAAGCGCGGGTTAACGGCGGGAGTAACTATGACTCTCTTAAGGTAGCCAAATGCCTCGTCATCTAATTAGTGACGCGCATGAATGGATCACCGTGATTCCCACTGTCCCTATCTGCAATCTAGTGAAACCACAGTCAAGGGAACGGGCTTGATTGGAACGGCGGGGAAAGAAGACCCTGTTGAGCTTGACTCTAATTTATCATGTGAAATCGATTTTTTGGTATAGGCTAGGTGGGAGACTTTGTCAAACGTGTAATACCACCACTAGAAATACTATTTCACTCATTTCGTTAAATGTTAAAATGGATTTTCCATTAATTTAAAAACATTAAAACTTCGGTTGAAACAGGCGATTGAAAAAGATAGACGGGGAGTTTGGCTGGGGCGGCACATCTGTTACAAGATAACGCAGGTGTCCAAAGATGAACTCAATGAGGACAGAAACCTCATGTAGAATATAAGGGTATAAGTTCATTTGATTATTGATTCCAGTACAATCAATAACTCTGAAATGATGGCCTAACGATCCCTAAGATTTTTAACTAGAAAAAATTTAAAACATATTAGATTTATCTGATGTGTGAGACCGTAAGGTGATTTCTAGTTAATCCTTTAATAATAAGGCTTGGGGTGTCAGAAAAGTTACCACAGGGATAACTGGCTTGTGGCAGCCAAGCGCTCATAGCGACGTTGCTTTTTGATCCTTCGAT
>NW_001858202.1:0-796 GCF_000209125.1 Entamoeba dispar SAW760
TCCTTTATTTCATATTTCTATATTTCTATATTCCTTTATTCCTTTATTCCTTTATTTAAAAAAAAACTCTCTATATAAAAACAAAAAGGTAGATTACCTGACGTTCCCATCTGTGTGAACATAATGGTACTGATCAGGCTCTAAGCATCTTTACTTCCGTGTTCGGATGGGAACGGGTGTATCCTACTTGATATGAACCTACCGTTATCCTACTTACTTATGACTATGACTATCATATATTTTCTTATATTATTATATTATTATATGACTATGTACTTTTATTATTATTCCTAGTCTGTTTATTTTATATCTTATCTTTCTTATGTCTTTTATATATCATATCTATATCTATATCTATATCATATCTATATCATTTATATAACTTATATCATTTATATAACTTATATCATTTATATAACTTATAACATTTATATAACTTATAACATTTATATAACTTATATATCCCTTTTTTTATCTTCCCAGTATTTTATGAATGTTATAGGGCTTGTGGCGCAATGGAAACGCATCAGACTACGAATCTGGGGATTGCAGGTTCGATCCCTGCCAAGCTCGTCTTTTTATTGACTAGATTACTTTACTTTAATCCCTTTCAACTTCTATAACCTTTATATTCTATTATATATATATTTCTTTATTTATATATATATATATATTTCTTTATTTATTTATTTATATATATCTTTATTTATATATCTATGTATGTATTTATTTCTATATTCCTTTATTTCTATATTTCTATATTTCTATATTCCTTTATTCCTTTATTCCTTTATTT
>NW_001858201.1:0-881 GCF_000209125.1 Entamoeba dispar SAW760
TAAAAGAATCTGAATTTAAAGGGCAACAAATTGGAATTAGTCAACAACACTTTGAAGAAGAATTAGATGAGTTATTAGAGCGTCTTGGATTGAATGAACGAGAAAGAAATGATTTTATTGTTTATTGGATTACAAAGTTAGGAAAAAGAAAGTATCATCTTGTCACTATTTGTGACTCAAAATTTGACAAAGAAGTTGCGTCATTAACAGTTAGTGGATTTGAACAAACTCATCGAGTTATGTTGAAATTTGAAGAAATCAAAGATCTATGTGGATTAGAAGGAGTGAAGAGTGTTATGAAACGACAAAGACCAACTGGAAAGTATGTGATAGAATGGGGAGCAATTTTGGCATGATTCTTAATTAACTCATTCTTTTTTAAGACATTTTTTGATGATACAATGAAAATATTTCATGTTAAAATTAATATTCTTGTTAAAACACTGTAATTTAGTTATAACAAAGATGAAAAACAATTAAAATATTTCTTTTCTATTCTTTTTCTTAATGGTTTAGAATGCTCTAATAACGTATATCTTTTATTTATTTGTATCTTGATGTAAATATGTTTTTTTAAGACATTGATGAATCACTGAACATTTCTAAACACCTTTCATAGAGAATATTTCAAATGAACATGATTATCATTTACTTTTATAATCAATGTGATTAGAGAAACAAAACATTCTATCAAAACAATATTGTTGATTCAATAAATTATTCCAAGATTCATATTCAACAATACAACCATATGAGTGGTATGTTATACAAATGAGAGATAAGAATAAACATTCCTTTGTTATTGTTGCTAGAAATGATTGATTATTATAAAGAGAGAATAATGAATCACAAACAAATTAAAAGAGTATGTTCATATAATT
>NW_001858200.1:0-641 GCF_000209125.1 Entamoeba dispar SAW760
ACGTCATATAAACACTGGAAAGTGATATAAAAGATATAAAAGGATATAAGATATAAAATAAATAAAATATATATATATAACATATAAAAAAAATAAAGAAGTAAGTTTAAGTTATAAAAGGTTATATAAAAGAGTGAATAAGTTAGTCGGAATAGTTAAAGAATAGAATAGTATAGTCATATAAACATATAAACATATAAACATATAATAATATATAGATAATATAAATAGAAAGAAATATATATAATATAAACATAATATGTAAACAGATTATATGATAAAGTAGTTATAGTAAGCTCTCATAGCTCAGTCGGTAGAGCATGGTGCTAATAACGCCAGGGTCGCAGGTTCGAAACCTGCTGAGAGCATTGTTTTTAAAGAAATACATACCTATTATACATATTATACATATTATACATATTATACATATACATACATGAGAGTATTTGTATAAAAGGAATAAAGTAATAAAGTAATAAAGGAATAAAGTATAAAAAGAATATAGTAATATAGTAATAAAGGAATAAAGTATAAAAGGAATAAAGTATAAAAGGAATAAAGTATAAAAGGAATAAAGTATAAAAGGAATATAGTAATAAAGGAATATAATAATAAAGGATATAAGTATAAGTATAAGTATA
>NW_001858199.1:0-948 GCF_000209125.1 Entamoeba dispar SAW760
CTAGTACTTTTTATTAAATCAAAAAAGTGCACCTTTTTTCAACAAATTTGTTGAATTAATATCTCTGCTACAACCTCACCATTTCTGATAAAACTTTATTTTTTGGAGGATCCACAGAACGATATTGGATACCTAGTACTTTTTATTAAAATCAAAAAAGTGCACCTTTTTTCAATAAAATTGTTGAATTAATATCTCTGCTACAACCTCACCATTTCTGATAAAACTTTATTTTTTGGAGGATCCACAGAACGATATTGGATACCTAGTACTTTATATTAAAATCATAAAAAGTGCACCTTTTTTCAATAAAATTGTTGAATTAATATCTCTGCTACAACCTCACCATTTCTGATAAAACTTTATTTTTTGGAGGATCCACAGAACGATATTGGATACCTAGTACTTTTTATTAAAATCAAAAAAGTGCACCTTTTTTCAATAAAATTGTTGAACTTGTATCTCATCTACAACCTCACCATTTCTGATAAAACTTTATTTTTTGGAGGTTCCATATAAAGTTACTAGATACCTAGTACTTTTTATTAAAATCAGACGCATTTAACTTCTTTCGTCTAATTTAGACAGAAACATGTCAAAAATTATCTCAGATAGAAAGCGACCAGAATTAATAATTTTTATCTTTTTGTAGAGTGCATATTAATGTGATTAATACTTAGTACTTTTTATTAAAATTGACGACATTTAACTTCTTTCATCTAATTTAGACAGAAACATGTCAAAAATTATCTCAGATAGAAAGCGACCAGAATTAATAATTTTTATCTTTTTGTAGAGTGCATATTAATGTGATTAATACTTAGTACTTTTTATTAAAATTGACGACATTTAACTTCTTTCATCTAGTTTAGATAAAAAAGTTAATATCTCAAATACATAACTATCATAATTAATAATAATTATAGTTATGAGTAATAAACTATAATG
>NW_001858197.1:0-589 GCF_000209125.1 Entamoeba dispar SAW760
TATAGATGAGTAGAGTCAATATTTTTTGTCACTGAGTCAATTTTATCATATCTCTGTAACAAGGTTGTTTTAATGAAAACTTATAAGGTAAAAAATGTTCTTGGAGGTAATCTGAAGACCTCATTTTTTAACAATTTTTTCATGATTATTTCATCATTTTATTTAACATAATTATGTATGAGAAATGAATTGTTTAGAATTCAATTCTGAACAACTTTTACCTTATAAATTTTTATACTTTCGTTGACATTTTTTGAGATATTAATATAAAAAAATAATGATTAATATTAAAAAGAAATACATAATGAAGATAAAATAAAATAAATAAATCATGAATAATAACTAATACAGATTAAGATAATTGTTAAACAGAATTTAATTTAAAGAATGAGATATAAAGATATTAAATAATTTTTTAATAGTCTTTAATAAAAATAATCATTCATATCTCAAAAAATGTCAACGAAAGTATAAAAATTTATAAGGTAAAAGTTGTTCAGATATTAATTTTAAACAATTGATTTATTAATAATAATTTATAAAAAATGATACTTCTATCATGATTTTTTTGAGACACAAAAAATGACGT
>NW_001858196.1:0-828 GCF_000209125.1 Entamoeba dispar SAW760
AAAGTACTAGGTATCCAATATCGTTCTGTGGATCCTCCAAAAAATAAAGTTTTTTCAGAAATGGTGAGGTTGTAGCAGAGATATTAATTCAACAATTTTATTGAAAAAAGGTGCACTTTTTTGATTTTAATAAAAAGTACTAGGTATCCAATATCGTTCTGTGGATCCTCCAAAAAATAAAGTTTTATCAGAAATGGTGAGGTTGTAGCAGAGATATTAATTCAACAAATTTGTTGAAAAAAGGTGCACTTTTTTGATTTTAATAAAAAGTACTAGGTATCCAATATCGTTCTGTGGATCCTCCAAAAAATAAAGTTTTATCAGAAATGGTGAGGTTGTAGCAGAGATATTAATTCAACAATTTTATTGAAAAAAGGTGCACTTTTTATGATTTTAATATAAAGTACTAGGTATCCAATATCGTTCTGTGGATCCTCCAAAAAATAAAGTTTTATCAGAAATGGTGAGGTTGTAGCAGAGATATTAATTCAACAAATTTGTTGAAAAAAGGTGCACTTTTTTGATTTTAATATAAAGTACTAGGTATCCAATATCGTTCTGTGGATCCTCCAAAAAATAAAGTTTTATCAGAAATGGTGAGGTTGTAGCAGAGATATTAATTCAACAATTTTATTGAAAAAAGGTGCACTTTTTTGATTTTAATAAAAAGTACTAGGTATCCAATATCGTTCTGTGGATCCTCCAAAAAATAAAGTTTTATCAGAAATGGTGAGGTTGTAGCAGAGATATTAATTCAACAAATTTGTTGAAAAAAGGTGCACTTTTTATGATTTTAATATAAAGTACTATATATCAATTATCTTCAAA
>NW_001858195.1:0-907 GCF_000209125.1 Entamoeba dispar SAW760
AGCCAAAAGAGGTGAAGAAAGCCAAAGAGGTGAAGAAGAACCAAAAGAAACTGAAGAAAAATTAGAAGAAAATAAAAATCAGAAGATAGTTCAACAAAAAGTGACTCTTCATCAACTCTTTCTTCCTCAAGCAGTAAATCAGATACAAGCGATAAAAAGTCAAGAGATTTGAGTGAGTAATAATACATTTATTTAAAATATTTTTATTCTTTTCATGGAGGCATTTGTTATTTTATTAAACTAATTTTACTTCTTAAAGAAGAAAGCAAAAAAGAAGAAATCAACACATTCAAAATAAAACCAAAGAAATGGAAGAAATTATTAAATATCAAACATAAAAGGAAAGAAGAAGAACGAAACATTTCAAATGAGATGATTCAAAAAAAAAACATGAGATAGAGTTAGAGAAGAGAAAGAAATAAAAGAGATGAAAACACAAATAAACAAGAATCAAATTACAAGTAATGAAATAAGAAAACTTAAAATTAAAAGAAGAAAATAATTTATAAAATGAAAAATAAATGAAATAAAAAGTAGAAATAACAAAGAAATATGAAATAAAGATGAAATCATCATTCTCTAAGTAAATTATGAGCAATTGAATAAGAAGAAGAAGAATGATGATGAGAAGAAGAACATAAGAAATAAATAAAATTAAAACATTGAATATAAAAAAAGTTGAAATGAAAACTATGAGATTGAAGAAAAAAACAAAAGAAGAATTAAACAATACACAAAATGAAGAATAAAATCAATTAATATTAAATCATCAACAATTTATTGTTTATTTTTTATTTCATAAATAAAGAATAAGAAAATAATGATAAATACACAACAAATATTGAGAATATAATTATCATTTGAGATAATACAAATGAATAAAACTACAATTAGAAAAAGATAATAT
>NW_001858194.1:0-900 GCF_000209125.1 Entamoeba dispar SAW760
TTTTTATTTTTTCTAATTTTTTTTCTCTTTTCTATTTAACCCTATTAACCCTATTCTTCATTTTTTTTCTCTTTTTTTTATTGACATGGGTTTCCACCAAGATGTCATAATTCTTCACGAAATTCAAGTATGTGTATCACACTGGGTAGTAGATTAACATACTTGAATTTCGTGAAAAATGAGACATTTTTTGGTCAATTTTCATCCTCAATTTTTTCTCTCTTTTTGTTTTTAGATTTTTCATTTTTTTTTGAATGGCCAAAAACCTCGTCATTTTTCACGAAATTAAAATCTTTGCATCTCTGATGGTCCTAGATTAACATATTTGAATTTCGTGAAAAATGAGACATTTTTTGGTCAATTTTCATCCTCACTTTCTCCAATTTTTTCTCTCTTTTTGTTTTTAGATTTTTCATTTTTTTTTTGAATGGCCAAAAACCTCGTCATTTTTCACGAAATTAAAATCTTTGCATCTCTGATGGTCCTAGATTAACATATTTGAATTTCGTGAAAAATGACATGATTTTCATCAATTTCATCCTCCAATTTTTTCTCTCTTTTCTTTTTTATTTTTTTCTTTTTTTTATCCATTGTTCATGATCATCCAAAATCATCATCATTTTTGCTACGCTTGAAATCTTTGCATTAGAATCGGTCCAGAAACACAATATTTTGAAATCGTGTAAAATGTTCTTACTTTTATCAATTTCATTTCTTCATTCAATTCTTTCTTAATTCTTTCTTCATTTTTCAATTTTCTAAATTCACTATCATTTTTGCTACGCTTGAAATCTTTGCATTAGAATCGGTCCAGAAACACAATATTTTGAAATCGTGTAAAATGTTCTTACTTTTATCAATTTCATTTTCTTCATTCAATTCTTTCTTAATTCTTTCTTC
>NW_001858193.1:0-488 GCF_000209125.1 Entamoeba dispar SAW760
GCAGATAATATTGAAGAATCAGAAAATTGTCATACCCAGAAGCCTTCAGAAGAAAATTCTACAATTGGCCCATGAACCACATCTTGGCATTGATGCAATGAAGCGGCGATTGAGAGAGAAAGTTTGGTGGGTGCGTATCGATACGATGGTGGATAGTTTTGTTAAGGAATGTCATGGATGTTTGCTTGTTTCGCAACCATCGGTAGAACCTATGACTCGTATTGAAATGCCATCCAAACCATGGAGGAAAATTGCCATAGATTTTATGGAAGTATTGAATGGCATTCATCTTTTGGTTGCAGTAGACTACCATTCAAGGTTTCCGGAGATTGAAATCATGACTTCTACAACGGCAAATCTGACGATATTCAGATTACGCACCATCTTTTCAAGATACGGATTCCCAGAAGAAATTGTGTGCGATAATGGTCCACCATTTCAGTCAGAAGAGTTTAAGGATTATTGCACATCAAATGATATTCGTATTA
>NW_001858192.1:0-961 GCF_000209125.1 Entamoeba dispar SAW760
TTTTGCTTTACCAATTCCAATTAAAATTTCAGCCCATTATCTTCTTCCAAAAGGAATTCCATTTATTACATTTCTTAGAAATGATGTTATTATAACTATTACTTCTATTAAAATTGAATGTTTCTCTCTTTCAATAGAAAGAATTATTTATGAAAATAATGAAATACCACAACTTGATATTACAGAATGTATTTCTTTCAATAATAAAACTACGTATGGAATTTATCAAAGTGAGTGCCATCAATTTTATGAAATTGTACCAAAAAGTAATAGGTTTGTTGCACCTTTTTCATTTAAAAGACTTATTGAAACAACAAAAAAAGGATTAACTCAAGCTATTAATCATTTAAATTCATTACCAAAAACATTAATTCAAAATAAAGTTGATAATTATCCAGACACTTCAATATTTATTTATTTACCAAGAAATTATAATTTTGTTAATCAATGCATTGATCGTATGAAAAAAGAACAAACAACTTATTCTTTTACTTCACAAGTTTTATTATCTTCAATTCTTGCATTAAGTAATGGTATTAAAATTGAAGATAAATCAGAGCCATTATATGAAGATATTCCTTATATTAATTTTAAACCACTTTCAATTAGTAGTAAAGCAAATGAAGATCTTCATAATGGATTATTTGAAGAATTTGGAAATTGTGTAAGGTCTCAATTCAAACAAAGTGCATTTGAATTATTATTTTTTATTCAAGAATTACAAAAAAATGGATTTGATAGAGAAGAAATAATGAAAATAATTTCTGCCATGTATTCTACAATTCAATGTGTTGGTACGTATGAATCATTTAAACAAGAACAACTTCATATTATTGTTGTTATTCAATTTATTTTATTTGGTATAGATAATGTATTAAAAGCAGTAAATGATAAACAAGGAATATATTCTTTTTATTCTGTTGACTATGAACGGTTATTGAATGTTGCAGATATTATATGT
>NW_001858191.1:0-409 GCF_000209125.1 Entamoeba dispar SAW760
TAAACAATTCATTCTCTCATACATAATTATGTTAAATAAAATGATGAAATAATCATGAAAAAATTGTTAAAAAATGAGGTCTTCAGATTACCTCCAAGAACATTTTTTACCTTATAAGTTTTCATTAAAACAACCTTGTTACAGAGATATGATAAAATTGACTCAGTGACAAAAAATATTGACTCTACTCATCTATACGTCCTTCAATACTTTATCTACAAAACAATTATTTTATTTGATATATCAGTATTATAATTATTATTTTATATTATATGAAAAACGATGTATATTTAAGATAAGTCATTTTTTGTGTCTCAAAAAAATCATGATAGAAGTATCATTTTTTATAAATTTTTATTAATAAATCACTTGTTTAAAATTAATATCTGAACAACTTTTACCTTATAAA
>NW_001858190.1:0-486 GCF_000209125.1 Entamoeba dispar SAW760
AATTATCTTTTCTGTTTTTTCATTAAATTGGTAAAATAAAGTATAATTATTTTAATTTTTTAACAGAATTTTTGTCATATTTTATTTTATGGTTAAATTTTTACTCATTTTTAACATTTTAATATAATTAATTATCTTTCTTTTTTATCATTAAATATTAAATTGGTAAAATAAAGTATAATTATTTTAATTTTTTAACAGAATTTTTGTCATATTTTATTTTATGGTTATTAATATTATCAATTAGTTATTAATATCTCAAAAAATGTCAACGAAAGTATAAAAATTTATAAGGTAAAAGTTGTTCAGAATTGAATTCTAAACAACTTTTTATTTAATGATATTATAATGATTAATTGAACGATTTTTTATTTATTTTTTTAATGTTTGAATTGAAATAATTTAAATAATAAAATAATATAGTTTTTTAATTTAAAATAGTCTTTAACTTTACTAATTGAATAAATGGATAATTAAATCATTTTC
>NW_001858189.1:0-984 GCF_000209125.1 Entamoeba dispar SAW760
AATTAATAGGTTTCAGTCTCGTTCGTTACCGGAATTAACCTGACAAATCACTCCACCAACTAAGAACGGCCATGCACCACTACCCAATAAATCATGAAAGAACTCTTAATCTGTCATTCCTTCTACTGTTCGGTCTTGGTAAGTTTTCCCGTGTTGAGTCAAATTAAGCCGCAGGCTCCACTCCTGGTGTGCCCTTCCGTCAATTCCTTTAAGTTTCAGCCTTGTGACCATACTCCCCCTGAAGTCCATAAACTCAAGATTTCTCTTTAAGTTCTGAACAAGGTAGTATTGATATACTTGGATTTAGAAACAATGTTTCTTCATCTTTGTACATCTGAATTTCATCCAATCCTTGGTTGACATCGTTTATAGTTAGGACTACGACGGTATCTGATCGTCTTCGATCCCCTAACTTTCGTTCTTGATTAATGGACCCAGTTGAGTGAAATGCTTTCGCTCTCGTGCATCTTATAGCGATCATGGATTTTCACCTCTCCCGTTATTTTCTGAATCACCCCAATTGTTCCTTTTAATCCTTCTCTCGAAATGTCTAATTGACATCTCCTCAGCATTGTCCCATGCTTGAATATTCATTAACATAATGTTTTGCTTTAAACACCTTATTTTATTCAAAGTAATGACAACTCAATTACTTGAATTGTCTCCTTCTTTGATTTTAATTTAACATTTCTAGAAACTTCACTTAATGTAAAGTCTTCAAAATGTATAAAATCACATTTTAATTCAACTACGAGCGTTTTAATCACAGCAACTTTAATATACACTATTGGAGCTGGAATTACCGCGGCTGCTGGCACCAGACTTGCCCTCCAATTGATTTCGTAGGAGAATTTACCTCCTACTCATCCTCAAGAATGATTTTACTCAACTCTAGAGTTATGTGTCGTCACTACCTCTTCAATCGAAAGTGGGTAATTTACGCGCCTGCTGCCTTCCTTAGAAGTGGTAGCCATCTGTAAAGCT
>NW_001858188.1:0-1032 GCF_000209125.1 Entamoeba dispar SAW760
ATATGACTATTTATTGTTCTATATATGACTATAGATGCCATACTTTCTTATTATCTTACTATCATACTATCATACTATCATACTATCATACTATCATACTATCTTACTATCTTACTATATGTATCCTCTACTTATACACTAGATATACTATATCTTACTTTATCTATACTTTATGGATACTATATGTATAAAAAGTGAGGGCTAGAGGGATTGAACCACTGACCGGCTGATCTGGAGTCAGCTGCTCTGCCACTGAGCTAAGCCCCCTTCATCTATATTTAATCTATACTATATTCTTTTTATGTACTTCCCTTATATATTATATATTATATATTATTATATTTATTATATATATTATATGTATATATTCTACTTTATATATTATATATTATATCCTTTATATTCTATATTCTATTTTATATTCATGACTTATACTTATACTTATACTTATATCCTTTATTATTATATTCCTTTATTACTATATTCCTTTTATACTTTATTCCTTTTATACTTTATTCCTTTTATACTTTATTCCTTTTATACTTTATTCCTTTATTACTATATTACTATATTCTTTTTATACTTTATTCCTTTATTACTTTATTACTTTATTCCTTTTATACAAATACTCTCATGTATGTATATGTATAATATGTATAATATGTATAATATGTATAATATGTATGTATTTCTTTAAAAACAATGCTCTCAGCAGGTTTCGAACCTGCGACCCTGGCGTTATTAGCACCATGCTCTACCGACTGAGCTATGAGAGCTTACTATAACTACTTTATCATATAATCTGTTTACATATTATGTTTATATTATATATATTTCTTTCTATTTATATTATCTATATATTATTATATGTTTATATGTTTATATGTTTATATGACTATACTATTCTATTCTTTAACTATTCCGACTAACTTATTCACTCTTTTATATAACCTTTTATAACTTAAACTTACTTCTTTATTTTTTTATATGTTATATATATATATTTTATTTATTTATATCTATATCCTTTTA
>NW_001858187.1:0-869 GCF_000209125.1 Entamoeba dispar SAW760
GACCTACCGATGAAGAATAAGAAATAGACTAAAGAGGTATAATTATAAAAAGGTATAATTATAAAGAGGTATAATTATAAAAAGGTATAATTATAAAAAAAAGGTAAATAAGGGATATATAATAATAAAGTATAAAGTATAAAGTATAAAGTATAAGTAATATACATACATAGATACATAGATACATAGAAAGGTTTAGATAGATAGATATATAGTCGTAGAAGTAGAAGTAGAAGTATATATAATAATATAGATACATATATATATATATATATAAGATGATATGAATAAATAAAGATAAACAGTTAAACAGTTAAACAGTTAAAGAAATAAACATATACATATACATATAAAGTTGTGTACTAATATAAAATGGTTCCACCCGGGTTTGAACCGGGGACCCTCACTACGTAAAAGTGATGTGATAACCAACTACACCATGAAACCAACGAACATAATAGTCAGAAAGACTGAAAAGGGTCATATAGGATATATAATAAATATAATAAATATAATATATATAATATATATAATATATATAATAAATATGATAAATATGTTATAAGTATAGTGTATATATATAAAATAATAAGAATAAAGTAAAAATATATAGAATAGATAATATATAATATATAATAAGTTTAAATAGATAATATAAAAAACAAAAAGGTAGATTACCTGACGTTCCCATCTGTGTGAACATAATGGTACTGATCAGGCTCTAAGCATCTTTACTTCCGTGTTCGGATGGGAACGGGTGTATCCTACTTGATATGAACCTACCGATGAAAGAATAAGAAATAGACTAAAGAGGTATAATTATAAAAGGTATAATTATAAAGAGGTATAATTATAAAAGGTATAATTAT
>NW_001858186.1:0-799 GCF_000209125.1 Entamoeba dispar SAW760
TAACTTATATATCCCTTTTTTTATCTTCCCAGTATTTTATGAATGTTATAGGGCTTGTGGCGCAATGGAAACGCATCAGACTACGAATCTGGGGATTGCAGGTTCGATCCCTGCCAAGCTCGTCTTTTTATTGACTAGATTACTTTACTTTAATCCCTTTCAACTTCTATAACCTTTATATTCTATTATATATATATTTCTTTATTTATATATATATATATATTTCTTTATTTATTTATTTATATATATCTTTATTTATATATCTATGTATGTATTTATTTCTATATTCCTTTATTTCTATATTTCTATATTTCTATATTCCTTTATTCCTTTATTCCTTTATTTAAAAAAAAACTCTCTATATAAAAACAAAAAGGTAGATTACCGGACGTTCCCATCTGTGTGAACATAATGGTACTGATCAGGCTCTAAGCATCTTTACTTCCGTGTTCGGATGGGAACGGGTGTATCCTACTTGATATGAACCTACCGTTATCCTACTTACTTATGACTATGACTATCATATATTTTCTTATATTATTATATTATTATATGACTATGTACTTTTATTATTATTCCTAGTCTGTTTATTTTATATCTTATCTTTCTTATGTCTTTTATATATCATATCTATATCTATATCTATATCATATCTATATCATTTATATAACTTATATCATTTATATAACTTATATCATTTATATAACTTATAACATTTATATAACTTATAACATTTATATAACTTATATATCCCTTTTTTTATCTTCCCAGTATTTTATGAATGTTATAGGGCTTGTGG
>NW_001858185.1:0-940 GCF_000209125.1 Entamoeba dispar SAW760
TATATCTATATCATTATCTATATCATTTATATAACTTATATCATTTATATAACTTATATCATTTATATAACTTATAACATTTATATAACTTATAACATTTATATAACTTATATATCCCTTTTTTTATCTTCCCAGTATTTTATGAATGTTATAGGGCTTGTGGCGCAATGGAAACGCATCAGACTACGAATCTGGGGATTGCAGGTTCGATCCCTGCCAAGCTCGTCTTTTTATTGACTAGATTACTTTACTTTAATCCCTTTCAACTTCTATAACCTTTATATTCTATTATATATATATTTCTTTATTTATATATATATATATATTTCTTTATTTATTTATTTATATATATCTTTATTTATATATCTATGTATGTATTTATTTCTATATTCCTTTATTTCTATATTTCTATATTTCTATATTCCTTTATTCCTTTATTCCTTTATTTAAAAAAAAACTCTCTATATAAAAACAAAAAGGTAGATTACCTGACGTTCCCATCTGTGTGAACATAATGGTACTGATCAGGCTCTAAGCATCTTTACTTCCGTGTTCGGATGGGAACGGGTGTATCCTACTTGATATGAACCTACCGTTATCCTACTTACTTATGACTATGACTATCATATATTTTCTTATATTATTATATTATTATATGACTATGTACTTTTATTATTATTCCTAGTCTGTTTATTTTATATCTTATCTTTCTTATGTCTTTTATATATCATATCTATATCTATATCTATATCATATCTATATCATTTATATAACTTATATCATTTATATAACTTATATCATTTATATAACTTATAACATTTATATAACTTATAACATTTATATAACTTATATATCCCTTTTTTTATCTTCCCAGTATTTTATGAATGTTATAGGGCTTGTGGCGCAATGGAAACGCATCAGACTACGAATCTGGGGATTG
>NW_001858184.1:0-989 GCF_000209125.1 Entamoeba dispar SAW760
CTGTTGAGCTTGACTCTAATTTATCATGTGAAATCGATTTTTTGGTATAGGCTAGGTGGGAGACTTTGTCAAACGTGTAATACCACCACTAGAAATACTATTTCACTCATTTCGTTAAATGTTAAAATGGATTTTCCATTAATTTAAAAACATTAAAACTTCGGTTGAAACAGGCGATTGAAAAAGATAGACGGGGAGTTTGGCTGGGGCGGCACATCTGTTACAAGATAACGCAGGTGTCCAAAGATGAACTCAATGAGGACAGAAACCTCATGTAGAATATAAGGGTATAAGTTCATTTGATTATTGATTCCAGTACAATCAATAACTCTGAAATGATGGCCTAACGATCCCTAAGATTTTTAACTAGAAAAAATTTAAAACATATTAGATTTATCTGATGTGTGAGACCGTAAGGTGATTTCTAGTTAATCCTTTAATAATAAGGCTTGGGGTGTCAGAAAAGTTACCACAGGGATAACTGGCTTGTGGCAGCCAAGCGCTCATAGCGACGTTGCTTTTTGATCCTTCGATGTCGGCTCTTCCTATCCATTTCAAGCAGAATTGAAAAAAGGTATGATTGTTCACCATTTAATAGGGAACGTGAGCTGGGTTTAGACCGTCGTGAGACAGGTTAGTTTTACCCTACCGTTTCGGTAGATCTTCAAAGTATTTAGATAGTAGCACAACTCAGTACGAGAGGAACCGTTGTGTCACGCCACTGGATTATTCAATTATTTGATCAAATAGTGTTGAGAATCTAACACGTGTTGAAATAATGGCTGAAAGCCTCTCAAGCCAGAATTTCGTCTAGATGAATACTTTGTCTTTTTCTTGTTACTTTAGTACAATTGAAAATTATATACGTTGTATTTATTATCTCGTGTATACTCTATCAAAAGGGTAGTGAATACTGAGTAACAAATTCAAAGCATACTGTTGCTTATAGACGATGCATCAGAAATCGTGTTGTAGCTTAGAGTTCTTAT
>NW_001858183.1:0-748 GCF_000209125.1 Entamoeba dispar SAW760
TAATAGAATATAAAGGTTATAGAAGTTGAAAGGGATTAAAGTAAAGTAATCTAGTCAATAAAAAGACGAGCTTGGCAGGGATCGAACCTGCAATCCCCAGATTCGTAGTCTGATGCGTTTCCATTGCGCCACAAGCCCTATAACATTCATAAAATACTGGGAAGATAAAAAAAGGGATATATAAGTTATATAAATGTTATAAGTTATATAAATGTTATAAGTTATATAAATGATATAAGTTATATAAATGATATAAGTTATATAAATGATATAGATATGATATAGATATAGATATAGATATGATATATAAAAGACATAAGAAAGATAAGATATAAAATAAACAGACTAGGAATAATAATAAAAGTACATAGTCATATAATAATATAATAATATAAGAAAATATATGATAGTCATAGTCATAAGTAAGTAGGATAACGGTAGGTTCATATCAAGTAGGATACACCCGTTCCCATCCGAACACGGAAGTAAAGATGCTTAGAGCCTGATCAGTACCATTATGTTCACACAGATGGGAACGTCAGGTAATCTACCTTTTTGTTTTTATATAGAGAATTTTTTTTTAAATAAAGGAATAAAGGAATAAAGGAATATAGAAATATAGAAATATAGAAATAAAGGAATATAGAAATAAATACATACATAGATATATAAATAAAGATATATATAAATAAATAAATAAAGAAATATATATATATATATAAATAAAGAAATATATATATAATAGAAT
>NW_001858182.1:0-933 GCF_000209125.1 Entamoeba dispar SAW760
TTTCTATAACGAAGCATTCGTGCCCGAGTGGTCTAAGGGGCCGTCTCAAGAACGGCTATCGCAAGATGCGTGGGTTCGAACCCCACCGGATGCATTCTTTAACTGTATCTTATATATATTGTCTTATTCTTATATATACTTTTAACTTTTTATTATCTATATATCTATTTCTCTATATATCTATTCCTTTCCTATATCTCTCATTTCTTATATCTCTATTATTACCTTAGGGGATGTAGCTCAATTGGTAGAGCTTTCGCTTCGCATGCGAAGGGCAAGGGGATCGATACCCCTCATCTCCATTATTATGTATCTATTTATCTATTTATCTATTCTATATATATTATTATTATTATGTTTATTATTATTATGTTTTTTATTATGTTTATTATTATTATGTTATTTATGTTTATTATATTCTTATATGTTTATATGTTCTTATTATTATGTATATTTCTATACCTTTATCTATTTTTATATCTATTCTATATGATTATATGACTATACTATGTTCTTGTCTTCTATACTTATACTACCTACACTTTAACTTATTAACTTATTACCTTATTAACTTATTCCCTTATTATCACTTTATCACTTTATCACTTTATCACTTTATCACTTTATCACTTTATTATTACTAGTCTATACTATATGTGTGTATCTTATAGTCTGACTTATACCTTTATAGTTTTATAGACTTCATTATTTCTGTATTTATATATCAAAGCATTCGTGCCCGAGTGGTCTAAGGGGGCCGATTTAAGCTCGGCTATCGGAAGATGCGTGGGTTCGAACCCCACCGGATGCATTCTTTTTATACACTTCACTTATATGTTTCTTTATATATTATTATATTATATATATCTATATTCTTATTTCTATTATTATTATTATTATGTTTATTATTATTATGTTCTTTATTATGTTTAT